>NW_026901444.1:0-41866 GCF_033783945.1 Neopsephotus bourkii | reverse complement strand
CAGCCCTGCCTTCATAGCCAGATGATGTATTTTTACCCTCAAAGAGTCCCAGATCTCATTCCTATGTTCCATGGCCTCTACCCCTGGGTTTGGCCCATACAGTCTGTTCCACCTGCATGTGAGTGAGGACAACGTGCAGTTCTGAGCAGCGAGGGGGAAGCAGAGAAGAGGCAGCAGAAAAGGACAAGACACACTCAGGCATAAAGGAAAAATGTAGACTTGAGAAGTCAGGTGCTTAAGTTCACATCACCCCCCTGACCAGAGCTGACATGACAGTTAATTCATGCAAGCCGGTGACCTTGGCTGCACTACAAGGGTAATGTTTTCTCAAGGATGAAATGTCCCTGTGTGACTCCAGTAGTGCATTCAGGAGGAAGCAGCAAACATCTGACAATAGAGCTTCTTGTTTCTCTCCTTTCTTTGTAAACATCATTACTGTGAATAGCGAAAACTGTTTGCAAAGGCTTCATCAAATTTAGGAATCTCTCTCTATCCCCTAGGATCTGTCTCACCTCAGGAAGAAGTGGCTCCTTTTGTAAAGCTGTCCTTGTGTCAGCACAGGGAAGGACCCTCCAAAGAGCTTCCCCCAGGGCAGCCAGGCAGCAGTTATGCCACAGCGAGGCATTTATCAAAGCCTCCCAAAATGCCCCTCAGACTCCAAAGTCCCAAAATCACCTTATGTGAGTTGACTTAGAGCAAGGCATAGCATGGTGCGAGTTGTTCTTTGGAAAGACAACACTGCAGCAACTCCTCATTCTGGTGTCCTGAAGATCCTGAAGACCTTCCTGCTCATTCTCATCACTTGGCTCAGCCAGGTCAAGGATCTTCCCACTTCGCAGTTGCAGTCTGGCCCCGCTTCCTTTAGGTTACTAGTGGGCCAACCCACATCCCATAATGACCACAGGAATTGTATTGCTGAAGAGCTGAAAGCACTTCCTCAGCTTTTAGCAATTCAGCAGCTAGGATACACAAATAAGCAGCTGTAGATCTGCTCAGAGAGAGCAAAACTGTAAACTGACCAGCTTAAATAGGGACTTTAGGGGGTCTTTTCTTCTACTGCAAGACATATAACCATCAATATTTGAAGAATTGGTTAAAAATACAATTTGTTTAAAAGCAGATTCATAAGAAAACCTAATATCAGCTACGAACCAGAGCTACAGGACTGTTGCTTGTTTCCGTTACTTCAACACTGCAGTGGCGAATCACAGGCAGTACTTGGCACTTAGAGTCAGGTAGGGGACTTTTATCTGCTTTTACAAAACTTGATAAAACATCCTTAAAACATTTAATTCTATTTTCCTTCTGATTGGATTGGCCTGGGAGTGTGTGAGCTTTCTCCCTTCAGAACCTATCAGCAGGGCATCCAAGGCCAGGTTGGACGGGGCTTGGAGCAACCTGCTATAGTGGAAGGCGTCCCTACCCATGGCAAGAGTTGAAGCTGGATGAGCTTTAAGCTCCCTTAAACCAAAACCAGTCTCTAATTCTGTGATCTTTTTGCTGTGTTTTTGTGTCTCTTTCTCCCACTTAACTCTCTGGGACAGACTTGGTCTTTGGGAAAACCTAGCCCAGCATGAACAGGACTAACTCACCAGCACACCAGAGATGCGTTGCATTAGAGCTGGTCCTAGCCAGCCTCTACACCCCACAAAAGTGACCTCATGGGTGCCACACAGACCAAGGAAAAGCCTTGCCAAGACTTGGCTTCCATGTAGCATTTCCTGAGCTACAAAGGTTTGCTGCAGTCTGCTGGAGTCAGACAGATTTACTGGTACTGCTAAAGCCAAAAAGAAATACGACAGAAGCAAGAGGAGGTCATGTCAGCAGCTGAAGTTGGAGAAAAATAATCAGTCCTAATTTGGCCAAGGTGAGTAAGGATGGAAAAGAGGAGTGCCCATGCTGGGCTGCACCCCCAGAGTGTGAGCAGCAGGTGGAGGGAGAGGATCCTGCCCCTCTGCTGCGCTCTGGGGAGACCCCCCCTGCAGTCCTGATCCAGCTCCGGGGCAGCAGCACAAGAGGGACGTGGAGCTGTTGGAGTGAGGCCAGAGGAGGCCATGGAGATGCTGCGAGGGCTGGAGCAGCTCTGCTCTGGAGCCAGGCTGAGAGAGCTGGGCTGGGGCAGCATGGAGAAGAGAAGGCTCCTGAAGGGGAGACCTTAGAGCAGCTCCAGTGCCTAAAGGGGCTGCAGGAAACCTGGAGATGGGCTTGGGACAAGGGCCTGTAGGGACAGACCAAGGGGAATGGCTTGAACCTGCCCAAGGGGAGACTGAGCTGAGCTCTTAGGCAGAAGCTCTTCCCTGTGAGGGTGCTGAGGCGCTGGCACAGGGTGCCCAGAGAAGCTGTGGCTGCCCCAACCCTGGCAGCGTTCAAGGCCAGGCTGGACACAGGGGCTTGGAGCAAGCTGCTCCAGTGGAAGGTGTCCCTGCCTGTGGCAGGGGTTGGGGCTGGGTGAGCTTTAAGGTCCCTTCCAACCCAAACCAGTCTGGGATTCTGTGATTCAGTGAGGCTTGGGGTTTTGCTATTTTTAGTAAGTGACCATCAGCTCCAAAAAATGTGAAAAGCCCTACCTGTAAAAGTCTAAATGAGCTTTCAGTTTAAAAGACAAAACCAGAAAAATACATGTACTGTTGCTGTCTGCTTGGGAAATGATTCAGAGGAATTGTGCAATGACCAAGCTCCAATTAGCTGTTAGCAGGCTATATCCAGAAAACATACAATTAACAGACTTGAGCATCTGGGAATACCAAATGGCTTTAAAATATACCATATTGTTGCTGCACTTGTGACAAACGCACCTTGAAATAAAATAGACATTTGACAAGTCAACCTTTGAGCCAAAGCATCATCCCGTGTGAGAGTCATAATGCCAACATTTTGGTACAGCCCATGAGAGAAAGGCAGTTCACTAAGGTAGCTTGCAGTGTTGAAAATAAAATGCAAGGAGACAATAAACCAGCTTTGCAGACACAAAAGCAAATTTATCAGTGGTTAACATGACTTGACAGCTAAAAGAGAAAAAGAGCAAAGCAAAACTGAAGGAGTTGCTTTTACAGCTTTGCAGTATTTAAAGAACCAGTTCTCTTTAATCCTCCCCCAAAATGCTTGCAGGGAAAATGTACCTGTAAGATCACAGTACAATAATGAAAAGAGTTGAGGTGGAGAAAATGACACCCAGCAGTAAAAGCAATGCAGTTTGTTTTCCTGCTTCCACAGCCACCTTCATTCTGGCCTCAGGGCAGTCACACACTCGTTTTCCAGGTGATGAGTAAGGAGCTCAGAGCTCCTTCCCACCTCACATAAGAGCACAGTATCTCCAGTCCAACACTGGGCACCCCGATTCCCTTCTGGCAGGATGCTTTGTCATTTGCCAGTGACCCTTTCCAACTGAACACCTCCACCAGTGAGCTGAGCTGCAGAACAATGCAGTGTTTTGAATGGTGAGTTTCTAGATAGCCTATTTAATTTTAAATTCATGTAAAACTTTGTAGATGAAAGTGTCTGGAAATAAATCCCTGCTCTGAGGGTGGAGCCAGCTGCTTTCTTGGGCTCTTTGTGTGAATGGAACTGACCCACTCATACAAACATGCCAGAACTTCACACCTCGTTTGAATGAATGCTGTTCTGCTCAGTTTTGCTACTGAGAGACCACTCCAACTGTGGAAAGGCAGAGAAGTGTGTCTAGCTAAAGCCCCATTACCAACTTTCTGCAAGGCTTGGCTCCAGACCTAGGAGCTCCTTTGGGTTTGTGTGGATTTGTTTTGGTAGCAGGAGGCTACAGGGGTGGCTTCTGTAAGAACCTGCTAAAAGCTGCCCCTGTGTCTGGTAAGAATAAATACCAGCTGGCTCCAAGAAGGATCCACCACTGGCCAAGGTTGAGCAGATACCCCCTGCAGCCTTGGGAGGTCCTTGGTGGAGCAGATATCCCCTGCAGCCCACGCAGCCTATAGAGGTCCACGATGGAGCAGACATCCCCTGCAGCCCATGGAGATCCATGATGGAGTAGGTATCCCCTGCAGCCCATGGAGGTCCATGATGGAGCAGATATCCTCCTGCAGCCTGTGGAGGTCCATGATGGAGCAGATATCCCCCTGCAGTGTGTGGAGATCCATGGTGGAGCAGATATCCCCTGCAGTGCATGGAGATCCATGGTGGAGCAGATATCCTCCTGCAGTGCATGGAGATCCATAGTGGAGCAGATATCCCCTGCAGTGCATGGAGATCCATGGTGGAGCAGATATCCCCTGCAGTGCATGGAGGTCCACGGTGGAGCATATATCCCCCTGCAGCCTGGAAAGGACCCCACGCTGGAGCAGGGGGATGCCAAAGTAGGCTGTGACCCCATGGGAAGCCCAAGATGGAGGAGGCTCCTACAGGACCTGTGGCTCCCTGCAGAGCTGGAGCTCCCCAGGTTTGCTTGGGAGGGGTGGGGGAAGGTGGGTTTAAAATTTGGTTTTAATACTTTTTATCCTACTCTGAATTGATTTGCAATAAATGAAATCGATTTCTCCAAATTGGGTCTGCAGTAACTGGGGAGTGATCCCTCCCTGTCCATACCTCGACCCATGAGCTTTTTGTTGTATTATCTCCCCTGTTCCATGGAGGACAGGGAGTGATGGATTGACTTTGGTGGGCACGTGGCACCCAGCCAGGGTCAACCACCACTGCAGCAAACAAAAATGAACAAGAATTTACACATGTCAAGAAAGGTGGAGGAGGTGATGAGCTGAATTTGTGGCTCCCTCCCACGACCAGACTGAGCAGCCTGTCACACAGGAGAGGAGGAGCAGATGGAGAGAAACACAAACTTGGACAGGAAACACATATGTAACAAGAAAAATATACAGCAAAAAGGGCCGGTCCCTCCCTTCTCCTTCAGTCCCAGTCAGCTGCAGAGGAAGGATGGGTCTGGGCCTTCTGTACTTATGTTCCCTGTGGCTTATGTTCCAGCTGGGCTTGGGATGGAAGGAGAAATTCCCAAGTCTTCTACTCTGCTGCATTTGAGTAGTGTAATGCAGAATTCCTCCTCTTGTCTAAGTCAAGCAAGTTTCTGTGAATACGTATTTGTCAGGAAAACAACATCCCAACTGTTCCAAAAACCTGGAGATTCTGTCTGCACCACTGGCCAACAGGGTGTCCAAACACCCTGACCTTGAAAAACAAACAGAGAAAGAAGAGTTTTAAATGCTGCTCCCATAAATGTTTTACTGCTTGTGTCCAATAGCTTGGCTTCCTAACTGCTTCACATTACCAGGGATTCACCCACAGGGTGGTAGGTCTTGGGTCAGTCCCTGCCTGTGAGAATTGTACTGTCTCATACTGCTCTGCCCTTTCTTTTGCTCCAGCCTGCATGGATCACCTTAGGGATGCACTGAGCAAAAATAAAGCACTTCTGTGTTAATGGATGCTGGCAGGAAATCAGACTCAAATGCGAGTCCCTGGCCAGTCTGTGACAGATCTCTGAACCAAGGTGTCTTGCAGTTCTGCTAGGGATGTAGACCCTGATGTAACCCCTGCATTACAGTCCTCATGCAGTCCCTCTGACCGCAATGCCCTCCTCTGCAGTGGGTAACTAACCTTCAAATGATAGTCCCTGGGCAGCAAGACCTTGAGGCTACACCTTTAATGCATCTGAAAGGTCTGAAGGATCCAGAGGGCAATGCTGCCTCACAGGATGACTTCAGGCTCTACAAACCCCATGTCACCTTAAGGTATACCAGATCAGGAACAGCTTCACATCATGGTGACTGCACTGCAGGGCACTCAGAGCATGCTAACACCTCTCTGCCTCTTATTAAGGTGCATACTTCTATGCTCACAAAGCCACAGGGCATGTATTAGAAGTTCCCTCCCTCCAGTCCATGCTATTCCCTGGTGCACCAGTGGTTTGTCCTAAATGCAGCTCCACTGCCCTCCTGAGCCTAAACACTGTGATCAGCTGGAAAATTTGGTCTTCAGATTGCTCAACACAGGTATAATCGCATGTCTGGACCAAGGAGTGCTTCATTGCTCCTAAAATCTGAAAGAGAATCACTATCAAGAAGGAGGTAGACTTCATAAAAAATGCCTTGGCAGTGAGGCACCCTCCTGGGAAGTAAAAGGAGGTTAAAATTCGTCTTCCAAACCAGACAGAAGTCAGCACTTACCTTAGTGCCAGGAAACACTCAGGTCTTGGGACTATTGAAGATAGTTGCTGTCAGTCCTTGCTGGTTTAAAAAGGCAGTACCAGTCCTCACAGAAGAGAAACCTGGCTGAATGTTGAGTCCTGTCACTCATTTAGACCTGGCAGGACAAAGCAAGCCGAAAAGAAGCTTAAAAAATAGTCCCTCTTCTTTCCCAAGTGTGGAGACACAATAAACAGAACGATGTGGAGGCTGCCTCGTGTTTGTTTTTCTCCAACAGCTCTCCTAGGACAGCAGACCAATGTGAAATGCAGAGCACCAGCAGTACTCTGTGCCTTTCTCTCACCCCATTCAAGTGAGAAAAAGGGCTTAAACAGAGCAGAGGAAGTGAATCTATTTGGACCCATGTATTTCTGCCAGGATAAGGAGGTGTTTGTATAGTATGATAGTCTAAAGATACATATATATCCTTCATTCCTTTCAAAACCTTTTCCCAAAGCATTAAATGACTTTTAATTGATTTTTCACACCACCTCTGCATTATATCACAGTCATCTTGCATTGCAGTGCAGCCACCCCCACCAACCCCAACAACCTTGAGGGCTGAAGGAGTTGCCTGTACTGCTCTCTAGTGTGTAACCTTCTGGAGTCTGTGCTTTGAAGCCATTTCTGCTTTTCTTTATGACTAGGAACATTTCTTCACTGGTTAATAACAGGAGTCCTGTATAATCACTCAACTCAAAAGCTCCAAATTCAAAAGAAAATACCACATAAGTGATAGTTAATGGTTTTTGCAATTCTTGACACATTCTACTGAAAGATGTTGCATTCCCCACATCTTGAAAGAACTGAAAGGCAGGCAGATACGTGTTCAGCCATGAATTATGTGAGTCTGATGTTCTTGTGGCCAGGTTGTCTTCTCAGCCCCTATCTCTGTCCAGAAAGATTCCTCCAGCCCAACACCCAATGTGCTGACCTGCGTACAAAACACAATATATCCACAGAAAGGTAAGTAGAACCACCCAGTCGATTTGTTGCTAGTTAGATATTGGTCACTTAAGAAGCTAATCAGAGATCAATGCTCATTCCTGGGGATCAGGCATTTCATTTGCTCTTGGCTGTGCACCTGAGCCCTTTTCCATCATCTCTGTCCTCTCACAGCACTGCTGGTTTCTGCCTCAAGTCCTTGATAGTGCCCCATCTCCTCTGCCACAGCCCCGTTTGCCTCCCCTCCTCCTCACTGCAGTTTCTGCCTCTGTGTAGAACAACATGCAGAACACTGAGGACTTGCGGACCATTACACTACTGCTAAGCTGACTCTAACGATATTCTTACTTGTAGGTCCTTTATTAATGCCAGATTTGGTTTTGGGAACCCAGTTCCAACATAGCTTGGAGATTGAAGATCAAGGAAAGAATGAACCTACTTATTTATCACCCATCCTGTTCTCCTTTTAACTGCATTTGCTTGGTTTTGTGCACCCATGTTTCTGCAGGGAAAGTAGTATCAAATTCTTTGAGCAGCTGAGGGGGAACCAGGCTCCAGGGTTCCCTTCCTTCCCTGGTTCTCTGAAACCAACCTGCTCTTTCGATTTGAATAACTAATTTATCTTTCCTGCCTTCTTTCTTTTCTCAGCTGTATTTCTGTAAACAGAAGGACAGATGGTTTACATGGACTTTCAGAAAACCTTAGACAACTCCCTTATGAGATGCTATTAAGGAAGCTAAGGGGTGAAAGGTAAAGTATTGTCATAGAAACTAGATAGGAGACAGAAACCAAGGCTTATGAATAAATGCTCAATTTTTTAATCTAACCAAAATCTGCCAGCCAAACTGGCCTGATATTTTCTAAAGGGAGGCTAGGGGAAATATGTGAGAGAACCCATATTTTGCAAAGGTGGTCTTGTGCCTATATGTGTGTATACATAGAATAGGATTATAGAATGGTTTAGGTTGGAAGGGACCTTAAAAATCATGAATATCTGCATTTTGTGTGTGTTGATTTATATTTGCATCATGAAAAAAAAGGTTGTTTCCTTTCAGTGACACATATGAAGCTGAATAAGAACAGGATAAGTAGTTACCTGGAAATAGTGCCCAGGAAACTCAGGAGAAAATGATCATTAATTTCCTGAAAAATTAAGGCGTGTGAAGTCACTGTAATAAGGTAATGATTGATCTTGAGAAAATAAATTAGAAAGCTTAATAAACATCAAGGGGAAACAAAGAAGCTGTGTCAGTGTTCAAGGCCAGTTTGGATGTTACTGGGAGCAACCTGGTCTAGTGGAAGCTGTCCCTCCTCTTGGCAGGGATTGGAACTGAATGAGCTTTAAGGTCCCTTCCAACCCAAACTAGCCTGGGATGCTGTGATTTATCTGGAGCTTTCTTCTGTGCCAAGACAGCAGCAGCTCTGCTGGTGACCCTTCTGGAAGGCTGCTCCTATAGGTATTTATCTTCAAGAACTGCCAGTGTCCAAGAGGAACCTCAGGTCCCTAGGAACATTCGTCTAAGTCTGCTGAGACACCTCCAATGCCCCAAACTCCAGCCACTTCCAGGTGATATCATATCCCACCCAGACTCCAACCTCATCCACTTTATACCCCAGGCACCTTTTTTACCATTCCACCAACTGAGGCAGATCCTCCAGACTTCCTGTGCAACAACATTTGTATTTCTCTGCAGATGATTAATGATGATTATTTAGGAGAACATTACCAAGAATGCATTTCTACACAACTACAGGAGAATCATTTTCTTTAGGTGAAAATTTCCCTATCACAGCTATTTGCATCTACTCAATAAATAAATTGCAATCTAATACTGTCTAAACTGATGCTGTATACCACTGGGTTTGATTGAAATAGCCTGTGAAGCTGCACTGTTACAAAAATCTAAGCAAATTCTGTCAGTGTGGTTGCTTGTGCATTCTTGTAAGGTTTTTTCTACTTCTTTCTTTTTTTAACAGTAATGAAAAGCAGTAAGATGGCAAGAACTGGAGCTGACCCAAAGTATTTCAGTTACCTGGAGGAAAGCAAAAGATTTAAAAAGGAACCTGGGTGAAAGAACCACATAAATGCAGATGAAGTTTTGGGATTTTTTGGCCAAATGCAATATACATTGGAAGACCTGACCCATACTAGCCATACATCTTGCTGAGTGCTGAGCATGCTATAGCCTTTATTCCACATTTAAAAAAAAAAAGTGCAACAAATAACAAAACACAGTTCAGTGGAAGCCTTTGTAATGTACAGGCAGGTAAAGTGCTATGGCAAAAAAAAAAAAAAGGGTCAGAAAATAGCACTGAAAGTGCTGAAGTACCATCCAGAATATATTGTCTCACCCTCAACTGGAAAGCTTTTGTGGGTATTTACTGTTGTTTTTTTTTAACAGAATCAATTCAGAAGAGGAAAGATGGCTTCTTAAGAGCCTGGTAGTGAAAAGGTTAGAACCAGGGACACAAATGAATAGATATATTATAGAAACAAGGATCTAATTACTAGCAAGTATAAGAGGAGAGGCAGCAATCTTCAGGTAGAATAAAACTTTTCTCACCTTAGACATCAACCCTTCGCACATTTTAGTGTGTAATTCACACTCCTGTGCAGTCAGCAGAGAGAGGCTCACAGCTCCAGGCAGGGGAATCCCGAGAGCCAAGGTTCAGTGGTATAAATACACTATTAAGTATATGCTGCTGCTTGCACTGACCTTTTTCTGATGCCAGGGATCCTGACACTACAGTGACAGTCATATCTGTTTTGCTTTCTGTGCTGCATGTAGCTGCAATGAGGACAGTTTGGGGCTTCATTTCTTTTTTTATAATAATACTGTGACAACCACTTCCCATTCAGACACTGATTAGGAGCCGGACATCGATTCTCTATTCTTTAGCTGTAGGGACCAAGATATACATCCCATATAACCCTACTGAACACAGACTTACAGAAAGAAAATGTCTGTCTTATATCAAAGCCTGTGGGCCTGACTGGAGAATTCTCATCAGATTAAAATTTGGCAAGAACAAAAGGTCAGTTTCTTACTTGCATCCAAAGAGGACCAACTTTTCGAATTTTTGCAAACATCCCCATTACACCTTCAACCAAAACACCTTGCCACGAATGACACAGAAAGAAACACTTGTAAAAAAAAAATCAATAAATGGTGAAAAAGGAAAAAGAAGAAGGTCTTCTAAAAATTCTTTATAGTCTAACAAGCATTTAAAAACATTTTGTTTGAAGTTAAGGAGCACTTCACCGTAAACAAAACTTTTTTCACCATATTGATTACAGTAAGAGGAGGTTGGATTTTTGCCGTCCAGAAAATAGACCTTTTTTCCAACAGAAAGAAAAGATGTCTATGAAATGCTTGCGGGGCTTGTGCTGGAGTCTGTAAGAGCCTACTGATCCATTTGCAAAGAGCCTTACTTTCACATTGCTTCTTTTCTCTGCTTTTTGTCAAGTATTCATTACAGTTGGGTGAAAAAAACATGAATTCTGTCCATGCAGAAGAAAAAGAAGTTTGAAGACGTGCAATTCTGTGAGCCGTGAAATACATGAAGCCTGCTTTCCTTCAGCTTTCCATTCTGAGCAGCTTTCCTCTTCGTGCTCTCTCTGGTTTCAGATAAGGGCTGAAGACTGATGGCAGTTGTTTTCCTTCTGTAGACACACTTTGGCTCTTCTTGATCTAAGAATTCCCATCAGACAGGAGCAAAACCTATTAGGGGAAGACATGAACAGACAGAGTTTGATTTTCTAAATTATCATAGAATCATAGCCATATTTACGACAATTATCACCAAATTATGATATGATATTTTCCACAGAAATCAATGTATCCAATTCAGCAAGAAAGCTAAGGTTTTGAGTTTTGGGGTTGGTTTTCTTTGGTTGGTTTTTTTAGAGACAGATCCACCTCTGAGGAATGGAGTGCTGGGACATAGCTGTCAAGGTGAATGTTATCCAGGTCAAGATCTTATCATGAGACCTTTCAGGTGTAAGAGAATTGCCCCAGCAGTCTAAGTAATGACTGTAATCAGGCAGGTCCACTATACTGACATAAAGAAAATTCTCTGCTGGAAAGCTTTGAATATTTTTTAATATATATAAAAATATATAAAACAACATATTAAGGTAACACCCTTTAAAATTACCTCACCCAGCATTAATATTAACTCCCTCTTTTCTTTTTACAGCCTCCACATAACCAAATATACTCAGTCTTAGTACCATTACTTGACTGAATCGTCAAATTTGTGTAACTCAGATCCCCCCTCTGTATAACACGTACCAGGATCACACACGTCCTTTTCCTCCCTACCTGATAAGCCTGCCTGCTGTGATATATGCAGGCATATAACTAAAAGATGTCCTTTTGCCTGATGGATATCACAATTTTAAATATAACCCACTATCCCTGCCCAGTTAATCTTGCAGCTACAGTTCATTTCAGATTCACAAGCTGAAAACGTTCATTTCTATGATCTTTTTCCTATTTTTCCACAGTTGTGGTGGCCATTTTCTTTTAATCTAAAATTAGGTGCCTGAATTGAGAAATACAAGTTTTGCTCTTTGTTTATGAAAAACATACCATTCATGTTTATATCCTCTTTATGTTTCCAAAATAAAAAAGTGCTTCAAAAACTATTCAAAGTTGCTAAGTAACAGTGACATTTACAAAACCTGTGCTGCACTTAGTGGTAAGGACTTAATGAGAATATTTAAGACTATCATGAATTTTATTATAAGCAAACAAACCCATTATTCCCATCAAATGAAATTATGTGACTTTGAGTCTGTTCCAGGGATTTAAAAGTATTTTTTCTGGTATTTGGTTCCTGTCTGTGAATATTTCTTGCGGAGTGATGCAATTAGATGGGAAATCATTGCTCTGATGAAAGCGTAGCCGTTACAATTCAAAGGTTACGGTTGTTGTTTTGAGTTGTTCTTTTTTTGTAATTGATGGGCTTACAATGAAATGGAATCGTCACAGAATCCCAGACTGGTTTATGCTGAAGGGACCTTAAAGCTCACCCAGCTCCAATCCCTGCCACGGGCAGGGCCACCTTCCACTAGAGCAGCTTGCTCCAAGCCCCCGTGTCCAACCTGGCCTTGAACACTGCCAGGGATGGGGCAGCCACAGCTTCTCTGGGCACCCTGTGCCAGCGCCTCAGCACCCTCACAGGGAAGAGCTTCTGCCTAAGAGCTCAGCTCAGTCTCCCCTCTGGCAGGTTCAAGCCATTCCCCTTGGCCTCTCCCTACAGGCCCTTGTCCCAAGCCCCTCTCCAGCTTTCCTGCAGCCCCTTTAGGCACTGGAGCTGCTCTAAGGTCTCCCCTTCAGGAGCCTTCTCTTCTCCAGGCTGCCCCAGCCCAGCTCTCTCAGCCTGGCTCCAGAGCAGAGCTGCTCCAGCCCTCGCAGCATCTCCATGGCCTCCTCTGGCCTCGCTCCAACAGCTCCACGTCCCTCTTGTGCTGCTGCCCCAGAACTGGACCAGGACTGTAGGGGGCGGTTCCCCAGAGAACAGAATGATGAGAACAGGCTTTTGGTGTTACTGTAGGAGAGCAGTTTTGCTCAGTGAGCCTTTGAACAGGTAGAAAACAGATGCTTCAGAAGGGGCAGTGCATGGTACCTGCCCGGGATGCTGTGGGAACCAAGTAGCTGCATCCAGGCAGCTGTCACTGCGGCCAAGGAAGCAGGTAACAGGGAATTAGTGTGTGCATGGCCCCATGCAGAAAACCAGGAAGAAAGCCCTGAAAATCCTGTGCTTCAGCCTCTTGCAGTAAAACCCACCACATACACAAATACACAGATGAAAAATACCCTTTCCCCCACGCTTTGCTTCTTCCCTCTACAAGGAGACAAGATGGGAGGCGGAGCAGCAGGTTATGTGGCAGGAGACATGGAACTTCACTTTGCTTTTTCCTCTCAAAACTCAGACAAGTGCCATCAAACACATACACAGTTTCCTTAGCTGCACTTGAAACCAGCTAGAGAGGATGCGTGAGTCCGAGATCCCAAGGATTCCCAGAGCAGAATTACAGTGAGGAGCTGCAAGCAAACAGCAATGTTTTGCTGCCATCTGCTACAGGGAGGTTTCAACACAGAGGCAGCATGATCCTTGCCATCAGAGGCTTTACACAGCTCCAGCACTCGCTGTGTGTTTTATTCATCTCCAGGTACAAGCATCGCTGGCAGGGCTGCATCAGCAGCACCTGCAGTACCATAGGACTGAAATCCCACAGTAAACTGCATGCTCTAGAACATCAACCCCAGGATCATCATCACCATTTCCAAAACAGGAAGAACTGGAGACCGTTATACTTGAATTTGCCTATGAATTTGAGTTGTGCTAGAATTCCACATCTTGTTCTGAGCACCTTTTTTATTTTTACTACAGTGTTCTGACATCCCTAAATCATTGCCTTTCTTCATTCTTTCTTCTTTTTCTTCTCTGAGCCAGATGCTGCCACATCCCAGCACATCACAGCAACATGCAGATCCAAGGATTACAGAGGCATCAGTGGGAAGGGGACTCTGGAGGTCTGCAGTCCTAGCTCCTGCTCCATGTAGGGCTCTTGGCAGCAGTGAGGCCATCAGTTAGCATCCAAGCCCTGGAAACCTTCAAGGACAGAGATGCCACTTCTTCAGGTCTATGTCATCCTCCCCATCAAGAAGCATTTTTCAATATCTGAGATGAAATTTCCAAGTCACAATTTGGGGACCCTGCCCTTTGTTTTGTACCTGACACTGCCAAGAAGAGTTTGTCTCCATCAGTTTCATAACACCCTTTCTAGTGCTGCTGGGCTGCTATGGGATCATCCCTAGCTCTGTCTTTACACCGCTCAAACAGCCTCCAACCCCTCCTCACAGTCAATAGCTCCTTACCATCCTTGCCACGTCCTCTGGCTCGTTCATGCTTCCCCCATCCCTGGGAATCAGAAATAATGGAAATACAAAAAGGGTGACTCCTTGCCTCTAATCATCTCCATACAGGTTCCCCACTAGAAGGAAAAATTGGCTTTGTTTTGTCCAAATACCTCTTTCCCAGTTATAAAAACAAATGAGCAAAAAAAAGACTCAAAGATTCAAACTAGACCTCGGAATTTTCCAGTGACAGATACTCCAGAGAAGAACTCCTCCCATTTTTCCTGCATCAACCTTTCACCTATGTATTTATTTGAAATAATTTTCATGCATCAATACCTAGACACTTTTCATTACTGAGTAAAACTCAGCACATTCACACTAATTTTCCTGAGCTCAATCATATTACATAGCCAGAACAGGCCTTTATAGAAAAAGTTAGCATCTTTATTTTGGAAATACCAAGCAAAAATATAAACATAATTTCCCTATGGCTCTTAATGTTATTTTGGAGTAAAATTCAAATCAAAACATGTTCAAAATATTCAAACAAAAGAAGGTAGCAGATTATTGCTGTAAGCCTAATTTTTTCTCCCAGAGGAAAGCTATTTTGCTTGTCGACTCTATTATTTCCACATACCTCATAATTCAGGTATCGCTGTTGCTCATTATGCATAACCTTGATTGATCATTTATACTAATTTTAGAAACAATAATGAATGCAGCATGGCTGATACTAATTGATGTTTTCTTTCAGTAATGAATGGTTTGACATCAGTTCTGCATGCTGCCTGTTCCCGGGTCAAGCAAGAGATAAAAACCCAAGCGGTACAATTGTGTGATGCCAGGCAGCACTGGGGTCCAGCAAAACCACGCAGCTATGGTTAAGAACCCCCTGGCGATCTCAATTAGAAGGTTTTTGTTCATACAGCATGCTCCTCGTGAGGACGAGCAAATCTGTGGTCTGAACAAGGTCGTGAGGTGTTTCCTCCCATCCCAAGCTGCACACGAGGGCTCAGCTGTGATGTGGCAGCATCATGAGCCCGGTGGTCCAGCAAGCAGCAGCCACCCATCCCTCTGGGCATGCCATGATTCGTGTCCTGTGCTGGCTGCAGGTGTTCTCGTGACCTTTAGAGCACTCAGAGGCTTGTATCCCATTTACCCTAGAAGCTGGCCCCCATCAGGCAGCAGGAGTTGGTACCGGGAGAGGTATGCAAGGGTGCACAGCTTTCAAAGGGATGGAGCTGCTGAAGGGTGCTTGCAATGCAGAGCTTCCAGCCCAGGAGATTGCTATGCCCGCATCCAGAGCTTGTATCACAGCTGCAGCGTTTCCATCCTTAACACAGGTCCAATTATACAGCTGTATGGCTTCCAAGGACTGTGGGATACCTGTGGTTTCAGGCCCCTGTATGACCTCAAGTTATAATTAAGTGCAAAAGACAAAATGATTGACTACAAGCCAAGACAGAGCAAGCTGAAGTCAGTGCTCCAATGAGCCAGAGTTATATTTACTTCTGCCATCAAAAGCTAACCTCAAATACTGCAGTACATTAGTACTTCTATTCAAAAAATTATGCACAGGATGCAGGGAGAAACAGAGATAGTGGGAGCCTTCATAAACTGTGGATCCCTTTGGATGTGAGAGTCCCATTAATACTAATTGGACAGTGGAGTATGGAGTAAAGTGCTCAACACCGTATTTATCTAACAGATTTGAGACATGTCTGCAGATTACATGGCCAACAGGTTAATAAACGAGCACAGTGGAGGTTCACGTGTGGAATTTCTGACCTCCCCACACCTGAGGTGCAGCAGCTACACAGCATGAGAATAGATGAGGACCTTGGGAATAGATGAGGACCTTAGGCTCCTCCGAATAACAAGCTTGTCTGACCCTAGGTCTGAGCAAACAGCAGCCAGGGCAAGGGATTTATGCCAGCTGCACAAAAGATCTCTTGTTTTGCACAGTGTCAGCCATTTCAGACAGAATATTTCTGATGTTAAAACTACAGCTTGGTCACAGCAGGTTATATCTGAAATTAAAACTGACGGAAAAAGATGGATGTGGAGAGGACTTTCTTTGTGCTTGAAAGGCTGCTTGTTTCTTCGTGGTTTAAGTTTCAGAGATTTTCTGTGTCAAAGGGCAAAAAAATGTCAAATTTTATATATCCCCCCTTACTGATGGGGAATATTCACTAAATTTATAGAAGCATTTCCCAGTGACACAGGTTTCCTGAGCAGGAGCCAGGGAACAGTTGCAGTAATACTAAGATTAAATTATTGTGAAGAAAACTAATTTTGGGACCACGCACCTATCACACTCTGCACCCATCACCTTTAACGGCAAGGTCCACAGTCCAAAATACGAAAACTCCTGATCTCTGGAGAAATGCAAGGCTTCAAACCTTGCACCTCCGAGGTTCCCCACTAGAACAGAGCTTGATTTAAAAGCTATGCTTGATGTATCAGCATGATCTATATGGACTTCAGAACAACAGTATTTGATACCTCTCAGCCATTGACGGGTATGTCCTGGGAGATACCCTATAAGGCAGAACCACTGCACTGTGCTGCCTGCTGGGCAGTCTGGGGCGTCACAATCCACCCCTCCCATCTGCAATAACACCTTTGTTATGTCAAGTCAATGTGTTTGTACTGTTTGCAATGAAACAAGACATTCTCAGGAGTAGAGTCATTTCTGCCAGCACTTTGCTGATCGCTGTGCAACAATATACCTGCTGTGAGCAAGGAGAGATGAGCATTATCCCCTCCAGAAAGGGCAGTGTGAGAAATGGAATCCTTCTTTCCCCCAGCTACATCCCTTGCTGTCACTTTTTAATAATTTGCCCTCTAATTATTGGGCTAGAGGAATTGATTATGAACTGAAGTTGCACTGCTTTGGGGAATTAGTTACTTAAAGGTTTTGATAGAATTGATTACAACCTGTCAACAAGCACAGCTGCCTGGTGCGGAAACATCATGGATGCTGTGTACATTCACCTCCATGGCAGGGAGGACGGATCGCTTTTGTTGCTGTTGTAGTATAGGTGCACTGTGAAAACCCTCTGTTTCCATGCATGGGAGGCTGCCAGCAGTGCCCATCACAGTCCCTGTGGTACAGCCTGGTTTCTCACGGTGCAGGCATGACTGAGCCAGGGGCTTCGGGCTTTGCTGCACCCAGAGAGCAGCAATGCATTAATTTCTCAGTTGTTCCAGATCTCTGGAGCAGATCTGTGTTCCCAGCTCTGGCTGCTGCCCCCCTCACCCTCCACAGCATTCACAACTGGATATGCTCCTCCAGTGTGCAGCTATTCACTGTCATCAATGCCAGCACCATGCACCCATGCTCTCAGGGTGCAATCACAGCTCTCCAAAGCTGCAACAGCTTCTGAGATAGCAATTGGCACTCTTCAACCACTAAGCTTGAAGCAGGGATCAGAAAATGAGCCCAGTAATGCAGAACAAGTGTGGTTTGCAAGAAAGGCCCAATTTGTTGCACCAGCTCAATTAATTTCACCACTGCTTTGTTTTCCTTTGCAACGTTACAGTCCAAATTAATTCACTGAGGCCTTCAAAAAGGCTAATGCAATTCTGGGATTCATCACCTACTTCCCCCAGAGACAGGAAAACATTAATGCTTTTCACTGAACAAGGCATGAGGGAGACCTTCTCTGGAATAGCACACACAATTCAGGTCCCCTGTGACCATGAGAGATTAATTCAGACCTGTGCAGGTGCAGAGGAAGCTTCCCAGGCTTACAAAAGGAGGCAAACACTTACTTTATCATGCAAAGGGAAACTCTAGAGGTGTAACTTGTTGAACCTAGCAGTGGCAAAAGCTGAAAGGCTTTGTCATCCTGTCTGAGCTATGGGGATGAAAAGAGTTCAGCCAGGTAAAAAACTACTGGTGCAGAAGCCTGTGGGTGTAAATCAGATAGGGACCCATGCAGTGTCAAAATAAGCGACAGCTTTCTTGACATCAGAGCTGAGAAGGCTCATGAAGAGCCTCCTAAAAGCAGCCATGAAGCCAAGTAAGTAACCTCAGGATGGGGTTTACAGCACAACTTAAACAGACCTACCCAGTCCTAGCTCACGTGTCCCAGCTCACGTGTCCTGGTGTCTTCTGCTGCAGCAGGTTCAAAAGTGCATTTTATTTGCAGTGTTGGATTCCAGAAGGCAGAACTCATCCTCTTACTGCATAAAGCTCTGATGAGGATATTCACATCATTTTAGGTATCTGATTTATGAGCATGAAATAGGCACCTTGCTGCCCTATCAATGTGGTCCTGTAAAATGACTCAAACCACTCAGTTCCATTAATCATACAGGGAGCATAGCAGTTCTCTGAACTGCTCGCCATGTAACCACTTAATTAACTGAAATGACAGGTATATGCTAGAAGCTGAATCCAGGTCTAAATCCAAGTTTTGGATTAAAGTCCTTCTTCCAAAGGCAGACTTTTCTCTAATGCAAATGTGCAGGAGCTGATAAACACTGCAGGAGAGAAGGCATACACAACCCAGCCTTGGTCAGGCTGTGCAAAGCCACTACCAGGTTATTTGCAGAGAGCTGCCAATTTATTATCTACACAGAAAATTTGGGTTTCAAGATACCAGCATAAACTCTAATACATAGGTACCAGTTTGAAGGAAGGTGCCACCGCTAAGCACTGCCAGAGGGCTCCTCTGTGATAGTGTTTTTTCTTAACCTAACTATATATAAAACAAAGCTACAGGCGTGATGAGAGAAGTTAGATCAACTTCTAACCACAGAAAGGAAGCCCCACTGTGTTTTTGTGGGGCACAGTAGCAGAAGATGGACGAAGTCTTTGAAGGAATTCAGGAGATTGCGCTTTAAACCTGGATATGTCATACAAAAAGTTGAACTGGGGGAAAAAAAGAGAGTTCAGGGAAAGCCAGACCAAGAGCTATCCCTTGGTTAGAAGGGACAAGCATTGCACAGGGCTTATCTGAAGTGTCCAAAGCACTAGGTCCAAAGCAGTGTGAAAAACAAAAGGTGGTTTATAGTGAAATCTGCATTTCTTTGGCCAGGTATTTGGATTTGAGGTACTAAGGCATCCAAACCTGATCAAATGAAGAGCAGCCTGCCTACAAATCCTTTGGACATCATTTATCTCCACATTTAATTTAAACTACCACCCTCAGCCCATCATAAAAAGACCCCAGGGACACTGGACCACAAGCTGAATGCAGTCCTAATCCCTCCAAACCAGATGGCACGCATTTACACACCATATAATCCTTCTAGTTTACCTGGGAGTCTGTGCCAAAGAAGAGATGGAAACCTTCATCTCTGCCTGTTTTCCCAAGGCTTTGAACAATGCCGGCTGAAGATAAATTTATTCCCTCATGTTCCATATAAAGGATTTTCAGGTCTATGGCAAACAGCACAGGCAAGTCTGCTCTTCCCCCCCCCAATCATGAGATGTGATAAAACAGTTGGGTCACATCCACCACACAACAGAGACAGCAATATGAGCTACAGCTTCAAGCAAGTCACCTTGAAGCTGATAAGGCACTCACAAGACTCCTTTGAGTATCAGTTCAGTGCTAATGAGTTGGAACTAACAGACACACATGGAGGCACCATGGATAGACAAGCTTGGGATGTATCTGAACTGGGAGGGCTGTTCTCTGCTTAACCTTGGCGTGGGTAACATGGGATGAAGCAGAAGGATCATGGGCACTGCATCACCCCAGTCTACCCTAGACTGGCTATTTCTGCAGGAGCCACACAGTCCACAGCAGGGAGAGCAGCCCTGGTTGCTGTGTCCATCACTGCCATGGTGTGGCAGAAATGTTTCTGACCTGACCAAGAGGAAAGGAATATGGGAAAAAAAGCCACATTTCAGGTTCCAACATATGTGTCAACACAACAGCCCCAGGAAGAGCTATCAAGACAACAAAGAACGTTTTGTTGGTACGTTTTATGCCCAGCTCCTTGGCTATCCCGCTGTGTGTGTGAATCATGGGGAAAGAATGAAAATGCATTGCCTGTGAGATCCCACTGGGGATGGTGGTTATTGTCAGAGGCTGCAGTGCTCTGGTGCTTCATTCCATTTATCAGACCAAGCCAACCTGAGCCATGGTGAATCATTTCCTCCAGCCGTGCCCATCGAGGTGAGCCACCTACACATGACTCACAGGGTCCACTCCAGATCTGGTAAATAGAAAATATCCCCTAAAATAAGGTTCTTTTGCCATTATCAGAGACATGAGGGCCACCTTTCCACACCATGATGACAGCTGCCAGCCATGGGAGCTGGCCATCCTAATTCACATCTTTTGCCTGGGACATAACAATTGCAAGGAGAAGTACTGCTGCTAATGAGTCAGAGGCTGGATAGAATTAAAGCTTTCTGAAAGTCTCCTTTAGTAAGGAACCTCAATTAAGCCACATAAAGCATAGCCAGACCTCTGGCAACACAATGAACTTATTCAATAAAATAATTGCTTCTGGCAAAACTACAGTAATAACATCACTTTGGCAAAAATGTATTTATAGAGTCATCTTCATAGATTACTCCCTTTCTGTCACCAGATAATCAGCTGGGAGAGAAGAGATCAAGATGTTCACAGCTCACAGCTTCTGCTCCCGTGGCAGCACAGGCCACACAGCCAGCAGAGACCAGGCAGAGGACAAGGAACAAATCACTTGGGACCACCCCACGTGTGTGTGTCAGGGGAAGAAAACAGTCCTTATCTATTGACCCAGGACTGAACTTCTTCACAGAAGAAGATTAACTCATGGACTGATGTGAGAAAAGCTATGAAGGTTCAAGGCATCTTGAAAGGAGCTGAGCACCAGCCATGAGGATACAAGAAGCACATGTCCTTTCTTCATAGACAGACTTCTGTTCAGCTCTTGAGCAATGCCATGAAAAGGAACCTTCTGACCTTCCTTTACACCTCTCCTCAACAGGGCTCATGCTGCCTCCCCTGCCTGCGCTGCTGCCTTCAGTGCCCATGCCCTTAATGCTGCTCCAACTCCATCCTGCCTCCTCAAATCCCCCTGCAGGTGTCTTCCAGCCACCCTCACCAGCATCCCACTTGCTCTGCCCCTGCTGGTACCAATTCCTTTATATTCTGGTGCTTTCTTCCTCATTCTTATGAAGACAGCCTGAGAGCATTGGGGTTGGTCAGCCTGGAGAAGAGAAAGCTCCTGAAGGGGAGACCTTAGAGCAGCTCCAGTGCCTAAAGGGGCTGCAGGAAAGCTGGAGAGGGGCTTGGGACAAGGGCCTGTAGGGACAGGCCAAGGGGAATGGCTTGAACCTGCCTGAGGGGAGACTGAGATGAGCTCTTAGGCAGAAGCTCTTCCCTGTGAGGGTGCTGAGGCACTGGCACAGGGTGCCCAGAGAAGCTGTGGCTGCCCCATCCCTGGCAGTGTTCAAGGCCAGGTTGGACACAGGGGCTTGGAGAAAGCTGCTCCAGTGGAAGGGGTCCCTGCCCGTGGCAGGGGATTGGTACTGGGTGAGGTTTAAGGTTCCTTCCAACCCAAACCAGTCTGGGGTTCCTTTTATTCTTAGCGCATGAAAAGCATTGCAGCTTATCTTATCCCATCTCCTACTTCTGAACACTTCTTTCCAACCCACAACTTTTTGTAAGCTTCCCAAACTTTTCTAACATGCACATACCCATCCTCTCTTTTCTTCATTTCCCAGGTGAAATACTTTTTCTGAAACCATTAAACCAATGAATGAAATCTAAAGATTTTTGGAACCCATGTTGCAAATAAAGTTGTTTGAATAGTCATTATTTATGCTCTGCCACAGTAAAAAGATATTTCAGAACAGATATAATTTGGTATTAATCTGAGATGTGGATACTGCTGCTTTCTCCAAAATAACAATAGATAATGCTTTAAAACTTTCTAAATGTTTTAAAACCTTTTCTTTCTTATGTGTGAACAGAATGTTCCTCCAAAAGAAAACAAGAAGTCTAAGTCTTTTTTTAAGGGGATAATCTTTTTCTTTTCTTTTTTTTTTTTTTACTTTATTTAATATAATGGATGACAAGTGGAAGAATTTTTGAAAACAGAACTAAAACTGAATTTCTTCAGGTTCAAAATGTTGTAATTAAATAATCAAGTTATTAGGTTGGTTTGCAGTTTCTTGTTAAGTCTCGGCTCATCTTGTTCAATACGCACACTTTCATTTGTTCAAGAGAACAAGTGCTCTTTGCTTTACTGTCAGACTTGCACATCCCTGGCAGCTCTGATATCCAGTCGTTTCTACCAGAGACCCCTTCAGCAGTAGGAAGAGTTTAAACATGGAACAAATAGGGAAAGATAGCAACAAGATCTCTCCAATGAATCTTGTTATGTCACTAAATGACAGCATACAACACCTGAAACTAGTGGGTTGTGAGACTCTTTGAGCAGTCCCTCCAACATCTGTTCCTTAGATATTAGAATCATAAGATTGTAGAATGGTTTGTGTTGGAAGGGACCTTAAATCTCCTCCAGTTCCAAGCCCCTGCCATGGGCAGGGACACCTTCCACTAGAGCAGCTTGCTCCAAGCCCCTGTGTCCAACCTGGCCTTGAACACTGCCAGGAATGGGGCAGCCACAGCTTCTCTGGGCACCCTGTGCCAGTGCCTGAGCACCCTCATTATAAAGAACATTTTCCTCACATCCAGCCTGAATTTCCCCTCTTTTCTTCTAAAAACATCACCCCTTGTTCTATTACAACAGGCCCCTCTAAAAAGTGTTCCCCCATCTTTCTTATAAGTCCCTTTCAAGAACTGAAAGGCGTCAATAAGACCTCCCCAGAATCTCACCAGAGCAGAGTAGGGGAGCAGAATAAGGCAGACTCCTCTCTTCCCCATTAGCAGAAAGGATGCTGGCATGTACCAGGAAAAGCTTTCTGCTGCACAGTCAGAAAAAACAAGACTTAGAGAAAAAAGATGCAATTCCACTCCAAAAGCTGATCATTAAAAGAAAAATTACAGAAAGATGCAAGAAACCTTATAGCTTCGTTCATCTCCATTATGTCATTTGCAGAGTGTAGAAGTTGCTACACCATTTACACCTTCCACATTGTTCAAGTCTGTTATTGGCTGCTCAAATATCCTTGGCGAATAACTATTTTGTAATAATACCTGAATATATTGCTATGGTTGAGTCATTTAAAATGAATATGTCAAACTGCTCAGTAAGCAACTCTTGCAGAAGTTTTATGGTATACAGGAATAGTAACAGTACTGTATTAAATATGTTTGTAAATCAACGTTGCTGGAAGCTCGATGGTAACCCAAGTTGTTTTCTAGTGGTCTCAGTGACGAGAAATTCCGTGAGTCAACGTTACACAGACTATGCACTGACACAATGGGTGAGAGCCCAGTGCGTTGGTTGGCATCACTATAGTAGTAACCCCTCAAATTGTTTTAAGCCAGTAGACTTCTTCATGCTTGGAGCAGCGTATTTCTGCATATTTCCCTCACCCTGCTGATACCGAGCCCTTTTCACCAGAGGTTCCTCCACAGAAGAGAAGCAGAAGCATCAGCCCAGGAGCCAAAGGCTGTTGGGGAACAGGAGCATGTCCAGTTCATTGACGGGCCATGGAGAACAGGAATGTGCCCCAACTCACTGATGTGCCGTGGAGAACAGGAGCATGTCCCAACTCATTGATGGGCCATGGGAGCAGGAAACTGCCCCAACTCATTGATAGGGGCAAGCCTGCAAGGCACAAGAGCTGCAGACTAGATGGAAACTGGTCTCTACACACAAATGTCTGCACTTCCTACAAGCTGAAGTACAAAATAGCCAAATCTTGTATTAGTAGTCAAAATTCCTACTGGGATTTATTGAAAATGAAGTTAAGCCTGAAAGTTACTGGTTTATAAGTATACATCACGTTCTCCTTCACTACAAAACTCATCCATAGTACCAAAATGAGCACAACACATGTTAATATGGTCCTGAACTATTTCAGAAGAAATGTTTTTTATGCATTTCCCAGAGCAGGTGCTCACAGATTAAATGCGCATGTGAAGAAAGATCATTAGCCACTCAACAATTTAAATAAATAAGGACAATGAATGTTTTAATATTTCATCTAACAGACACATAAGAACACACTAATTACATTGAATAAGGCTTTTATCCCACTATTTAAATATTTATTCTGCATTAACAAAAGGAGGGGGGATGCCCACAGACCAAGAGGCCAAAGGCAGGTATGTGACAAGCAGTGTGGTTAACAGACAAGTACCATCAGCCCTGTGGAAAAAACATTGGTACCCTTTGTCAGGTAATGTTGAGGGGAAGATGAAGAGCCTTTTAGGAAGCGTATTGACCAGCTGAGCACTGTGTGATTTGCAGAGGGCTGGATGGATATTTCCCCCAGCAGACAGGAGGGTGTGAGGAAAGGAGATGCAGCACACGGTCATCATCACAGGCACTGGATGTGGAGACCTTCTGAGGGCTGCCCTATATGGCTCATCCATGGGAACTGGAAGATTCACCCCTGCTGGCACAGCTGGCAGAGAGGGGGCCTTTGCTGCACACTCACATCTGGCCATACAAATCCTTCCCTTCCTGTCACAGACATGTCCCACATGAGCTACTATTAACTTTCTTGGGTGTATCCGCTTAACTTTAGCAGACACATCCAGGAAATGTGTCTAAAAATTGCACAGTTTTCTAAAAAAGAACGTATTTTTCCCAGGGCAGATGGTATCCACACTGCAGTGATGGGGTGGCACACAGGGGTCATGGCAGGAGATTCTACCCTTACACCCAGATACGCATGACAATTCAGATCCTATGAAGGGCTGTGCAAGGGGGGTTAAGGCCAAGGAAGTTCTGGGGTGTGTATAGAGCTACTGTCCCTCTTCTACCAAGGTGCAGGAGCAACCAGGGCTTTTGAAGCTCTACATGACCAGCAGCTCCATTTTTCCAAACTTGGGGTGTAAGTTTGAGTGCATTTGTCAGAAACTCAGCTCCTCCACTAAGAAAACGCGTTCCACATAAATTTTCCCTTTACTCCCAGCAAAGAAAGTATACTTATTTATGAGTCTTTTGAGCAATTTTTACATTACGATTGCAATTGTTTAACAAAAATAAATCTTGTGTTAGACTACCAGTAGCCTAAGACTGCAATTGTCCTATTACAGAAAAGCATGTGAAGTTATTTGCTACAGTCTATGTAAGCCTGAATTTCCAGAGACTTGAGATCAGATGGAAAGAGATTAATTACAACTATGTAAAAGCCATGTAGCTCTAACATGTTCTTTAATGGGGTAATACTGGGGTATAAATGTCTAGTATTTGCCTTCCACTATTCTTTGAGAGTACAACTGAGAAAGAGCCTTTTCTTCAATGGCATAGATATTGAAAATTTCTTTGGCTTCACCACTGACCCTTTCAAAGGTCTGTTAGCACACTCGTAAAATAAACAGATCCTGCATTAAATTGGTCCTTTTGAGTTCAGCTGTAGGTAGGAGTTGGTACAAATCATATTCTGTCTGAAAAGCCTCTTTCAGTAAG
Source organism: Neopsephotus bourkii (assembly GCF_033783945.1). Taxonomy (NCBI): domain Eukaryota; kingdom Metazoa; phylum Chordata; class Aves; order Psittaciformes; family Psittacidae; genus Neopsephotus; species Neopsephotus bourkii. The sequence goes on along the minus strand of NW_026901444.1, from coordinate 16,383 downwards.
ACTGTAAACAGAAGACCATATATTGGCTCTCCACTCAATACTTGCATGGCCTGGCTCAAGAACATAATTTTTTTTTTTGGCATTTCTTTGACAAAAGGGGCTTTCAGAGCAAGTGCTATTAATTTCCCAAATAGAGCTATCTCTCAGTTGCTCCCAAAACAAAGATTCAAGACTGCCAGAAGAGAAAGGATATTTGAATTAGTCAATGCCTCCCTCTTTGTTTCTCCCACGCATTTAGACCCTTCCAAGATCTCCACCTGAAGCACCAGTGAGAGCCAGCCCCACTCCATATCCCTGAGTAACTCAGAAATGAGCCCTTATTAGCACATGGGAACCGAGGGTGATAAATAAAACAGCAGCTTGAGAGGCAGCCTCTTAGCCCAAGATGAGCAATAACTACAGCCAGCAAGTGTAAATCAGATGTAAGAGAGATTTCTTACAGCACAGCATGGTGATATACACTTCAATAGAAAGCATAGTCTCACTTAACATTTGCATCAGAGATACCTGCTCATCCAACAGCTTCACTTTGTATTGATTAGAAACTTCCATCCTGCTCTGGCAGATGAACTGTGTTTGGAACCTAATCTGCTGACAGGGTTTTCAACACTGATTTTACATCTCCATTGAGAGTGGAGCACTCAGTGCCCCCAGAGTATCTTTAATACTGGGGAGCCTCTGTTACTTAGGCCTTGACTGGGAAAAAGGGTGAGAAGTAACCAGAAGTTTGTCAGTGCTAAACTTAATACCTGAGTTGGTTTATTTCCATGGGCAGGAGGGGAGAATAACAAGAAAAGAAGAAAAAAACCCAATCCCTGTCAAAATAACCAAAAGCATGAAAATAATAATTTACAAAAACAGCCAAAACCAAAAACCAGCCAACAGCCAGAGCTGCAAAATCTGGGTCCTTTGTGCATAAAGTGAATTACAGTCTGTGTTAACAACAAGTGCTTGAGAAAAATACTGAACAGACAAGACTATGGCAGGAATGGAGCAGCAGACACCTTCCCAGTGGGGTCTCAGCTTCCAGTGCTATCCATGGGGCTCCCTGCCAGCCCTTCCTTGCCTTCTCTTCCCCATCCATCACCCCAAAAGCTGCTTTAGATGGGCTTATGCCAGCAAACAGCAGGGGCTGGGGGAGCCTCTCTGGACATCAAAGCCATGTGTATGCAAGAGGAGCCACCAGTACCCTTATGCCTGCTAAGGCACGGGGGAAGGAACCAACCGAGATTCTCTAGGGGTGACCCTTTCTTCTGTCCAAACAGATCAGGAAATTCAGAAATAAAACTGGAGTCTGCAGAGAGCAGCTGTGGCCATATGTATGTGTGTGTGCATATATGTATATATATATATATAATGTATATATATACATATAGATAGATATATAGATATTCTTCTTCCAAGGAATAAGTCATAGGACAAGAGGAAATGACCTCAGGCTGTAACAGGGGAGATTTAGATGGAGATGAGGAGCAATTTCTTCCTCAAAGGGTGCTCAGGCATTGGAACAGGCTGCCCAGGGCAGTGCTGCAGTCACCATGACAGAATCATAGAATAGTTAGAGTTGGAAAGGACCCTAAGACCACCCAGTTCCAACCCCCCTGCCATGGGCAGGGACACCTCACACTAAACCATGTCACCCAAGGCTCTGTCCAACCCACCCTTGAACACTGCCAAGGATGGAGCATTCACAGCTTCACTGGGCAACCCATTCCAGTTCTTCATCACCCTAACAGGAAAGAATTTCCTCCTTCTATCCAATCTAAACTTCCCCTGTTTAAGTTTTAACCCATCACCTCTTGTCCTATCACTACAGTCCCTAATGAAGAGTCCCTCCCCAGCATCCCAATAGGCCCTCTTCAGATACTGGAAGGCTGCTATGAGGTCTCCACGCAGCCTTCTCTTCTCCAGGCTGAACAGCCCCAACTTTCTCAGCCTGTCTTCATATGGGAGGTGCTCCAGTCCCCTGATCATCCTCGTGGCCTCCTCTGGACTTGTTCCAACAGTTTCATGTCCTTTTTATGTTGAAGACACCAGAACTGCCCACATTACTCCAGGTGAGGTCTCACGAGAGCAGAGTAGAGGGGCAGGATCACCTCCTTTGACCTGCTGGTCACACTCCTTTTGATGCAGCCCAGGATACGGTTGGCTTTCTGGGCTGCAAGCGCACACTGAAGCCAGCTCATATTAAGTTTCTCATCGACCAGCACCCCCAAGTCCTTCTCCACAGGGCTGCTCTGAATCTCTTCTCTGCCCAGCCTGTAGCTGTGTCTGGAATTGCTCCGACCCCGGTGTAGGACCTTGCACTTGGCATGGTTAAACTTCATGAGGTTGGCATCAGCCCACCTCACAAGCGTGTCAAGGTCCCTCTGGATGGCATTCCTTCCCTCCAGCGGATCAACCGAACCACACAGCTTGGTGTCATCGGCAAACTTGCTGAGGGCGCACTCAATCCCACTGTCCATGTCAGCGATGAAGATGTTAAACAAGACCGGTCCCAACACCGATCCCTGAGGGACACCACTCGTTACTGGTCTTCAGCCGGACATTGAGCCATTGACCACAACACTTTGCGTGCGGCCATTCAGCCACTTCTTTATCCACTGAGTGGTCCACCCATCAAATTGATGTCTCTCCAATTTAGAGACAAGGATGTCGTGTGGGACAGTGTCGAACGCTTTACACAGATCCAGGTAGATGACATCAACTGCTCTACCGCTGTCCTTCAGTTCTGTAGCCCTACCATAAAAGGCCACCAAATTGGTCAGGCAGGATTTCCCCTTAGTGAAGCCATGCTGGCTGTCCCCAAGCACCTTGCTGTTTTTCATGTGCCTTAGCATGCCTTCCAGGAGAATCTGCTCCAAGATTTTGCCAGGCAGAGAGGTGAGACTGACTGGTCTGTAATTCCCTGGGTCATCCATTTTCCCCTTCTTGAAAATGGGGGTTATATTTCCCTTTTCCCAGTTGTCGGGAACTTCACCTGACTGCTGTGATTTTTCAAATATGATGTCCAGCGGCTTAGCAACTTCATTTGCCAGCTCCTTCAGGACCCGTGGATGGATTTCATCAGGTCCCATGGACTTATGTACATTCAGGTTCTTAAGATGGTCTGCAATCAGATCCTCTCTTATAGTAGGCTTAAGGTCTTCATTCTCACAGTCCCTGCGTCTGCCTTCCAAGACTTGGGTGGTGTAGTCAGAGCATTTGCCAGTGAAGACTGAGGCAAAGAAGCCATTAAGAACCTCAGCCTTCTCCAAATCCTGTGTAGCCAGTTCTCCTGATAGCTTCAGGAGGGGCCTGTGTTGTCTCTAGTCTGTCTTTTATTCACAATGTACCTATAGAATCCCTTCCTGTTGTCTTTCATTTCCCTAGCTAAGTTTAACTGGAAGTGTTCACACCATGTAGATGAGGCCCTCAGGGACATGGGTTACTGATGCCCTTGGCAGTGCTGGGGAACCTGACTGGAAATTGCTGGGTTGGACATTATGATCTTCAGGGTCTTTTCGAACCTGGTTGATTCTGTGATTCTATCCCTGTATTTCTCTGGGGGAATATATGTGTATGTATATTCCCCCATCCCTGGCAGTGTTCAAGGCCAGGCTGGACAGAGCTCAGAGCAATCTGCTCTAGTGGAAGGTGTCCCTGTCCGTGGCAGGGGGTTGGGACTGGATGAGCTTTAAGGTCCTTTCCAACATAAACAGTTCCTTGATCCTATGATTTCTGTATGATATTTGGGTTTTGTCCCCTGCATAGTGCTTGCTGCCCATACACGTCCTGTTTCATTGCCACCCTCTGCCTGTGCCACTAAGTGAGCCTCGCCTGTGGGGTCCAAAGGCCCTCTTGATGAGCAAAGTTGACCTGGTGTCAGAGGGCAGAATATCTGAAAACTTGTATTTGCTGGGGGAATGGGAAATTCAGGACAAATTGTCTGTACAATGACACCTTGACACCCCTTCAGTAAGGTTTTAATGTGATCTCCAATGACACTGTGGTTTCTGGCTCTCCAACAGGCTTCCTGACCCCGTCAGTGCTGTTAGCCCTGCCTTAGGCATGGCCAGGTATAGGCAGGTTCTCTTTGTGGCAGCACCTTCTAAATCCCTCTCTGTTGAATGAGACAAAGCACTTCCCTCTCCATTGTGGCACTTTACAGGTAATTAATGCCAGAGAAGAGCTTGACTGGGATGAATTTCAGAGAAAAGCCCAAGGAGAAAATCATGATTCTGTCCCCAGGGGCACTTTCATGGTGTCACACTGTGATTTTGGAGTGATCGGCTTCCAAGCCTCCACAGTGTTTTGTTGGCAGTGCTGGCATGGGATTGGTTTGGACTAATTTATGCTGCTGCAAAGTCTCAGGTCCCAATTTGTTTACTGTGGGTATTTGTATTGCTACAGATATAATCTCCAGAGCTCAGCCCTGCAAAATGAGGTCCCCAGCACCTCGAAGTCCACAGACAAAAGCTAAAGATGGTTCCTTGCTATTGCCAGCGTCCACAGTACACCAAACCGTGTTGTTAAAATCCATGCTGAAGGCTTTCCTGGTTTTCTCAATCCCTTCTTCACAGTCTGAGGGATAGTATCTATCACGGCACAAAGAACAATGTCAACTGTTAAGGCTTTTGCTGGCTGTTTTGCTCTGTTACAAGCAGGCTTTCCACTTTTTCTTCCTAACACCTTCTTCTCCACAAGCAAATCGAATCCCAAAGCCTGGGGAAGTGACCTTCCTCTTCTTCCATAAATAGCAAATACACAATTCACACAGCCTTTCAGCAATATTGGTTTCCTCTCTCATAACTGCCTGTGTCTTAAATGCCACACGGATGCTTCATCTCTTGTGTACCCACAGAATGTCCTTGTTTCCCCTGGGCAGGCTAAAGCTGCATTATAAAAACACCCCAAAACCAACAGTTTGCGGAGTCCAGAGATTTGCCAAATAGAGCAGTTCCCCTATTGCCACGCTCGCAGGCACGCAGCAGTTTCACTGCCTTCCTTGTAGCATTTCATCCTCTGTCACCGCTGTGTATGAAGTTAAATGGAGCCCGAGTCCTGCTGAGCACCAGGTGAGCAAGGATTGTACCTCTGGCAACACATGGATTTTAAGTGGAAAATGCTTCAAAAGGATCCCCTGCCCTAGAGCTGGATCCAGGGCTGCTCCATCACCACAGCTTTCAATACCATCCTGTATAATGTCTGTGTCACCTCCCACAGCTCACCAAAGCTGTAATTCCCACTTCTTGCATTTTTATCCATCACCATTACCCATAAAACATCTGTTTCTTTCTTCATTGCACTTTGATTCACACTAGGAAATCATTTAACATTAAACTGACCTGCTGCACCAGCAGTGCCTGGCTTGGGTGAGCACTGGTCTTCATGCATTACTGTGGCCCCCCATTATTCCTGCATCCCATTGTGCTTTTTGATTTGGGCTGGTTTATGACAGCGTGAGTTTGGGTGCTAGAAGGCATAAATGAGCTCAACAGCATCAAGAGATCGGTGCCAGCTGCAGAGCTGCCCCACAAGATTTATTCTCTCTGGAGCTAGAGCTACACTCCATCAAGCTGGAACAGCAACAAGGTGCTTAAGCATTCTTAAGCACCCACATCAGTGTGCTTTGATACCCTTCAGCTTGCTAGTTGGGCAAAACAGTCTTACTGCTAATGAGAGTGAGAGATCCTGCATTCCTCAAATGTCAAAACGAGTTCTTAACAACCTCTTCAACTCCTCAAGACACCCACCCTCAGCATGCAGACCATTCCCAGCTCTTCTTAGAATTGTAACACTATTTAGGTTGGAAAGGACCTTTAAGATCACCAAGTCTAACCATTAATCTAACACTGACAAGCCCACCACTAAACCATGTCATTAAGGGCCTAATCTACATGTGTTTTAAACACCTCCAGGCATGACTCCACCACTGCCCTGGACAGCCTGTTCCAGTGCTTGACAACTCTTTTGGTGAAGAAATTTTTCGTAATGTCCAGTCTAAACCTTTTGTTCCACTATGGGCTCCCAACGTGGAGCTGAGCACCCATAAGCCCCACAATAAATGCCACAAGCTCTACATTTCCACGTGGCCATCTATTTATTTGGAGACACTTTTTTGCTCCCAAGTTTATGAGTTTCATTCCCCTCCTTTATGCATTCATAAGATAAATTAGCTGCTCTTTGACTTCACTTCAGTACTGCCAATTTCCCTCTCTCCTTCAGCACTTTGCTGCATCTTTCCCCGCTTCCTTGCTGCCTTGGCGTTGCCATTGCAACCTGCTTCTCCCCATGCATCCCTCAGACACTGCTTTCCCCAGGAGCATTGCCCACATGTTTTTCATATGAATCTCTACCTCCTTCACACAGACTGAATTTGCCTCATGATCTGTTTGCAATACAGCAGAGATGTGAAACCCTTTCTTTAATAGCGCTTTACTAGTGTGATCATTGAAGGGGTGAGGGCTCAATGGAGCACTATGCAGCACACACAAAAGCAAGAATAAAGAAGTGCATCTACAGTATCAAATCCACTGGGAGCTTCAGCAACATCCCACAAGTTGTTTCACCTCTATTATCTTTATTTTTCACTCCTACAAGCCTATACTTACTCACTAAAATCTTCCCTTTATCCCAGCTCCATAGGTATCTAATTGTTTCTCACTAGCAAGGCATACAAGTGGCACCCAGGTCCTATGCAATCAGATGTAACAGATGGAAAGGAAGTTTTTTTTCATAATAATCAGCCCTATATCACAAAAGTTGTGTCAAGATTCGGACTGGAAATGGACAGATTCAGCACTAGCAGTCATTTTTCTCCTACTTAGTAGCTGGTGCAGTGCTGTGGTTTTGACTTTCAGCCTGGGAGTAGCACTGATAACACTGATGGGTTTAGTTGTTGTTCAGTAATGTTCACTCTGACCAAGGACTGAGTCTCATGCTCTGCCAGGGAGGAGGGGAAGTCGGGTGGAAACAGAGACAGGACACCTGACCCAAACTAGCCAAAGAGGTATTTCATACCACAGCACATCATGCCCAGTATATAAACTGGGGCAGATACCCAGAAGGGCTATCTCACTGCTTGGGTTGGGCTGGGTATCAATTAGTGGGTGGTGAGTGTTGTATTCTCTTCCCTTGTTAATTCCCCTTATCATTATTATTATTGGTGGTAGCAGCAGCGGTTTTGTGTTATACCTTAGTTACTGGACTGTTCTCACCTGAAATAATGGGAATTACATTCTTTTCATTCTCCTCCCCATCCCTTCAGGAGCGGGTTGAAGAAGAAGTGGGGGAGTAAGTGAGCAGCTGCTTGGTTCCGAGTTACTGGCTGGGCTTAAACCATGACAACTACAAAGGGAAACAAGAACTGTTTTAAGGTGCATTTCTTAAAGGAATGAAAACATGGCAAGTACAGATCTGAAAAGTGTCACTTTGAGGATGCGAAGGAGCGACAGGAACAGCTTTAGGTAATTTTAGATTCATGTAGCAGATCAATGAGAATAAGGAAACTTGGTTTTCAGTCAGAGGTGATTTGTGTGTAGGAAATAGAATTAGGATAATGGAAATATTAGAGAGGTAGAAAAGGAAGGCTGTCATGTAAAATCCCACTCAAAAGTTATCCTTTGGGGATAAAAAAAGCAATTCTCCATCCCCACGTCCAGCTGTCTGCCGACCCGCCTGCTAAGCCCAAATCAGTTTAACAGAGATGTAGATATGCTCAGAGGTAATAAGCTGTGCATCTTTCCCTACTCAATGCATTCATAATGTATTTCAACCAGCTATTTTCCACTAAAGCTCATCATTTAAAAGGTGTACAAATCTCTTTATGAAGAAACTTTTTGTCCTCCCAGTACGGTTCATGTTTGACCATTTTTGGTGACTCACAGAAAGAAATGTTAAAATGTGCATTGGCTTACTGGTAGTTGGTTATAATTAAATGATTAATCAATCCTTTAAATTTTGCCATTTTCAGGTTACTTTTTATATACATTTGATACCAGATAATATTTTGACAAACATCTGGATATCTATTAGGAAAACTCAGCCTATTGTGCAAGTGGAAGTGGTGGGGATGCTTGAGGAGGTTGGGGACACTCAAGTGTGGATGAAGGAGACAGAGGTTTGGGAATGTCCAAGTTGTTCAAAGGACCATTCCCAATGACCCTATACACAATGATACCCATAACCCTGCATTTGTCTGAAGACAGACATCATTGCCCCAGTTTTTCTGACATACTATTTCAGAGATGCCAACGGTGGCAGATGTGATTTTACCCAAGATATCTTCACCTCCTTTGTAATTTTATTCAAATATATACATATATAATATACACATATATATATATGCCATATTGCAATCAATAAACTGCAAAGGGAAAAGAGAACTATGCATATATGTGTGCGTGTGTATATAACTGGTCCTCCAAAACTCTGTCCTAAAAGATGCAGTCCCCATGGACAAGGGGATGAACCCTCCCACAGCACAACACTTCTGTGCAGCATCTCCCAGCTCACTTCACATTACACTCTCCTGTGACACACTTCTACCTGCATGTTGAAGTAGCAAGGTAAAACAAAATGCATCCTGTATCCTTGGAAAACGGCCAGTGATTCCAGCCCCTGAAACTCCTGAAAACCCACATCATAAATCTTGTGAGCTTAATTGATTTGGTTTTTTTGGCTGGCAAACTTTTCAACATTCATTCTGAATGCATACTTGGCCGGTATATAAACTTAGTAAGAAAATGATTCAGGGTTTTCTAATTCCTAAATAACTTGCTGGGGAAAAGTCATGTGGCACTTTCAAAGTAATATTCTGAATAGCACCTGGCAAGCAGACGTGTAGTCTCTAAAGGTAAAGAAATTCACCACTGCAGTAACAGTAATTATAAAAAATTATGCTAAATAATTTGTTCTCCACCAGTAATATTGAGCCACGTACCTCACAAGCCCTTGTAACCCCATTGCAGTGAAGCTGCTGGTAAGTCTACAGAAGGAGATAGTACCTCAGTTTTATCACTGCTGGATAATACAACAGGGGCAAGGGTCAAAACTTATCAAAAAAGCTCAGAAAAGCTTTCAAGCCACCCAGCTGGATTTCATAGAATCGCAGAATGGTTTGGGTTGGAAGGGATCTTTGAAGGTCATTAAGTCCAATCCCCTACAGTGAACAGAGACATCTTCAACTAGACCAGGTTGCCCCATCCAACCTGACCTGGAATGTTTCCAGGGATGGGGCATCTACCCACTCTAGGTAACCTGATCCAGTGTTTTGCCACCCTCAAAACATTTCTTCCTTGTGCCTACCTACATAATAATCTCTTTTGTATCCTCCCCAGTCTAAATCTATAATCTCTCAGTTTAAAACCATCACCCCTTACCCTACTGCAACAGGACTTACTAAAAATAGTGTCCCCACATTTCATTTTATAATAAACAAACAAAATTAGTGTCCCCACATTTGATAACCCATGGTATACATGCTTTGCAAAAGGGAAGTGTATAGAGGTCCACAGCAAAGGCATCACTTTTTTAGGCTGCTATGGACACACAGAACCAGAAAGCTTCTAGCTGTTACACAGTAGGACCAGCTCCTGCACCGTTAGTTACTTGAATTAAAATGAACCAAAATGCAGAGCAAGCCATCAAGAGCACCTGCGTTATCTCAAATCGATTTGCCCAATTAACAACCTGGAGAAACATGTTCAGGTTTCCTTCCTATTTTTTCCAAGCCATTAAGATTCAAAATTCAGCCAGAAAAAGAATTCCACCAAGGTCACCCTGGATAGAAGTTCTCTCTGCAGAAATAAAGTGTTTTCCTACTTGTTCGAGAGCAGAGGAAACAGATGTTATGATATTTCATCTCTCTTACCAGATTAATTTGAATTACTAGCTAAACCTAATGCGACAACAGCTAATTACCTCACAGACTTCAATATATCCATCTTAGTATCATTGTGACATAAGAAAGGATTTAGATCAGGTTGGATGGGGCTCTGAGCAACCTTATCTAGCTGATGTCTCTGCTTGTTGCAGAGATGTTGGACTAGATGCCTTTAAAGTCCCCCTTCCAACCCAAGTTATTCTACAGTTCTGTTATCTTTACTTAACTAATGAGCAGATGAGTTACCGGATTATTCAGGGATTTGCCCGAAGTCACAGAGCAGAAAAACACCATTTGGAGATTCTAGGCTTTCTGGGGGGCCACTCTGCTCTGCCACCTCAGCCATCCTTCTCCAGGGGAGCGTGGCACCCCCAGACTGGCCTTCACCTCACTACCAGGGTATATGAAGTGGGAATATACCCTAGATCACAAGTGTGTGAGCAGGTGAGGCTGACATATAGGTATCTGTAGGGTTTGGTGGGTTTTTTCCCCGATTTAAATAAGGAGGTGTTTGCTGGGAGGCAGTCAACACTGCTTGCTCTATGGAGACATCACTTTTTTACTTGCTTTTTCTTTAGGCTGTTTGTCCCCATCACATAAAAAACACTCTGGCTGAAACTGTGTAGTCAATGCTTTGCAGACAAAGATAAAATACAGCAAAAGCCATGCACTGTTAAAGGTATAACTATTTATCCCAATGTTATTACTTAAAGCAGAGAGAAAGGAAGAGAGGAAAGGATGGTGGAGGGAGCCAAGAAAATGAATGAACATCTGAGAGGAGATTGAGATGAGCTCTTAGGCAGAAGCTCTTCCCTGTGAGGGTGCTGAGGCACTGGCACAGGGTGCCCAGAGAAGCTGTGGCTGCCTCATCCCTGGCAGTGTTCAAGGCCAGGTTGGACACAGGGGCTTGGAGCAAGCTGCTCCAGTGGAAGGTGTCCCTGCCCATGGCAGGGGTTGGAACTGGATGAGCCTTAAGGCCCCTTCAGCAGAAACCAGTCTGTGATTCCATCATTCCAAAGGAAAATGTTCATGTTTTACACAGGAAAACAAGAATCGGGCCCTTTGAAAGTATGTGGGCGATAAATAACGACAGTGGACATGAAATCCAAGTGTAGGTGACTACATGTAGCCCTCTGAGCTTGCAATAGAGATCGCCTTTTGTCTGCCCCAGGGTGGGTGGGCATTTGCAGCCACCCCAGGGCAACGAGTTCACAGTTCCTTCTGGATCTCCACACGCCTCCATCATCAGTTGGTTGGTGTCTACCCCCCCCAGAGAGGGGGCTGATCCATATAGTGTACCTGCAAGAGCATTCCCAATGAGCAGCTATCTGCTGCAACCAAGAGCCCACAAAAACATTAGCTGATTTTCTAGTTTTTCACTTTGGGGACAAAAATGGGATTCAAATGTGGATCCCCTGATAGATCCTGTGTTTTAGTTGCCCTTCACATGGCTTCTTGTTCATAATTTGTAGCATATGAAGCACATTCCTCCTGCAGACGCCAACTCAGTGCTCGTGCCATTGCTTTTTCACGTACCTTTTCAAACCTGACATCAAACAGAACTCACAGTGCTATTATCATCACAAATACTAACTGGCTAAATAAACCCCCTGGAGAGACCTGCATATGGCTTAGCAGGATCTTGATCTCAATTTCCAAAATGCGTGTTAGCAGACTACCTTCAGTCATTCTTGCAGCGCTGCCAATTAGAGAGGGAAAGGAGGAAGCGGGGTAACACGGAGCAGGATTTTCATCTCAAGTGACAGAAGCGTGCCCATTCCTCTGACAAAATAGCAATTAAAACAAGGAAAAAAAAAAAACAACAAGAAAACCAAACCAGAAGCAAAAGCCTGCATCATCGTTTCCGGCACCAGCAGATGTCCTTCAAGTGTTCATCTAAACAAATATTGCAAGTGTTATTGCAAAATGTTATGAACTCATATAAGGCAATTGAAATGTTATGCTCAGTGCATTCATCTGTGCTCACAATTAAGAAACATGGAGAAATACAGTCAATAAACCTCTTCCATGTATAGACAATTAAAAAAAACCCCTGAGACTTGATTGGGATGAACCCAGAAAGAAGAAATAAAAAAATCTTCTCATATATGCAGTGATCTCTTTCTACAGATAATAAACCCATGTTTATACAGGGGAGAGTAAAACATTTTGCACAATGTTTGACTTTGACTTGTACTGGAGGACTATGGAGCAATCCCCAAGTGCCAGGCTGGGTGCAGAGCTGAGCCCTTCTCCCTGACGCTTCTCACCGGCTGCCAGGAGACATGAGATGAGGTGGTTCTTGTGCCATGGCCTTTTTTCAGCAAAATTCATCTGGTCCAAGGACCCTTGTTTATCAGAAACCAACATCACTCATTGCAAAGAGCAGTTTCCAGTGAGTTCCTGGCAAAGAAAGCTTTGAAATGGTGGAAAACTCTTTTTACAATACCCATAAAATGAAATGCTGGTTTTCAATGTGAGCTGATCATGTTGTTTTCAAAATGGTTTTCAAACCAACTGAAGTGAAACAGCTCAAATAACACAGATGGATGTCTTCTTCAGTTTAAATTGCCAGTTAATGCAAAACTCAACTTCTTTCTGTACTTACCAGAGGAGAACATTCAAAACTTGAACATTTGGAGGAGTGGAAAGGTTGGTCTTTACTTCTACTAACTATTGAACTTACAATACTTTTCCTCTTCAAACACATTCCCCACCTCAAAACTCACCCAAGGTAACAGCGTTGCACAGATGTAACATCTGTCATAGACAGGTCTCAAGCCTCAAGAATTAAAAAACTAATGTTTGGATGGCATAAGGGAGCTATTCTGGCAGTAACTGCTGTATTCAGGGACTCTGCTGTGGCTTTTAATCCCATTGAAATCACTCCAGTCCCCATCTCTGAGACCTGAATCTGTAATGTTTTACTCTCATCCCAATTTTGTCAGGTAAACCAGTACTGCTGCCTCACTCACTTGGGGAACTGAAATGCAAAGGCCACATCTAACCTAGCAAATTAAGATATCTAGCTAACTAGATAACACTAATGACCTCCCTTCAGTGCAAGAATCTTCAATAAGCCCCAGATACAACATTATCAGATCATCCTCTTTTCCTCTTCTATACAATGCCATTACCCAAAGTGATGGTTCACACTCAGGCTGGAGGATGAAGAACAACTGGTTTCGTTGTCTTCCACCTAGTTTCAGCGTTCACCTGAGGTGGCTACATTTTATTAATCACACTGTAATCTTGCATAGTTTTCATAAGAAAGTCCTGATCCTCGGTCAAGCATCACCTGATGGGGGGGTCACAGATCACTTACAACCTTCAGGTCCCTCTGGAAGGATGCTGGAAGAGATTCCACCAATAACAGGCTCTTGTCCAGAAGGTGGCAGCTCCAAACACTGTACCCTCTTTGGAAAAAAAAACATTTTTAAATAGTTTTGCCAACTTGAAGGTCCCTTGGTGACATTGAGCATCCTTTGAAAATCTCTTAAATGGGGAAAGGAGTGAAGGGATGACGGAGGAAAATGTCACCATCTCAGCTTTGTCTTGGGCCTCAGTGTAAGGAGTTGGCTGAGGCTCTGCTGAATATTTAGTGACTATTACAGCGTGCTGGGTTAAACATATCATCAATGAAATAAATTCAGCTCTATCGCTGGGCAGCTGTGTCAAGGCAGAAGGCTCAAAAGAGCCTTTCATGGATTTAGAGCTTTAAAACATGATGTCTATGAAAAACTCTAGATTAACTCGAATCTGAATGCAGACACGCTCTCTTAAACCTCTCAGGGAAACTTAATCAAGGGAGTTTAAACCTTTAGTGCAATTCCTGCTCCCAACACTTCACCCCCTCCAGGAAATCCACATCCATTTCATTTGCTGCTCATTAAAATGATAGAAATTAGAGCAGAAGTAGTTTTACCTGGAACAGAGGCAGAAGATACACAAAAGTTGCAGGAGAAACATAACCTCCTAAAGAGGAATTCATTTAATCAGAAGGAAAAAATGCAGATATAAAAAAGCAGTGAATGCTGGGTTTTCCAGACCACAGAATATTCCTATTTGAGCATGTTCCTCACAGTGCATGTTTATCCCATACATACAACATGATTATTTTAAGACAAGATAACCAAACCTGGGAATGATTTACACTGATCTATTTGCTGAGGGGGAGTCTCTACCTACGTAGACATTTATTCTGTCACACACCACAAATCAGGACTAAAAGCATCTTGCAAATGAGAACGTGGAAACTTCGCTACAACCATTCAACCATGACACTTACCTGCATCCTCAGGGTGATGAGGGCAGTCCAAGGTGCCAATTGTTCATCATCATTATTATTGTGAATGATCGTTGTTGTAATACTAAAAGGATTATCAGTATTATTAATCATCTTAATAGTAGAGCATTGCTCATGCTGTTCATTAACTGTTATTAATTACTAAGAGTCATAAAGTGCCATGTTTGCTCAGCTCCCATTTTCACTGCAGCCCACAGCAACACCAAAATTGTCATGATTTATATAGGTGAATTTAGCAGCTTTTTCAAACTTGATTTGACTGTGATATAAATCAACTCCGAAGCTTTCTGTTCAGGAATGAATTACTTGTTAACAGAATAAATATGTATTAGCAGCTCAGACATGGATAAGTTGTTTGTCACGTTGCTCGCAGGTTGTGATTCATATTGCTGTGCTCGGGTTCGGGTGGCTGAGTTTCTTCCTCTCTGTGTGCTGGTCACAGTTGAGCAGGAGAGGCTGGAGCTTGCTTGCAGAAGCAACCCAGCCCACACCATCTGCAAATACCTCTTCATGCTAAGAAATTACCGAAGTATTCATAGGTGGATCATGCAGATCCACCTCTAAGCAGAACACAGAATCATAGAACCAACCAGGTTGGAAAAGACCTTCAAGATCATCAAGTCCAACAGTCCCCCAGCAGTGCCAAGGCCATCACCAAACCATGGCACTGAGGCATCGTCTACATGGTGTGTGAACACTTGTAGGGACGGTGACTGCAGCCCTGCCCTGGGCAGCCTGTTCCAATGCCTGAGCACCCTCTGGGGCAGGAATTGTTCCTCAGCTCCATCTAAACCTGCCCTGGTGCAGCTTGAGGCCGTTTCTTCTTGTCCCATCCCTTCTTCCTTGGGAGCAGAGCCCAGCCCCTCCTGGCTCCATCCTCCTGTCAGGCAGTTGTAGGCAGCCATCAGGTCCCCCCTGAGCCTTCTCTTCTCCAGACTGAACCCCCCAGGTCCCTCAGCCACTCCACATGACACGTGTGCTCCAGGCCCTGCACCAGCTCCATTGCTCTTCTCTGGAACTGCTCCACATCTCAATGTCAAATCGTAGAATCATAGAATCATAGAATGATGTTGATGTTGATATTCATGCAAAGCAATTCTGATGTCTGGAAAAGACAGAATTGCAAGGTACGGGGCATTTCTAGTTCTTTTTACTTTATAATATTACTGCAAAAGTGTACAGAGATAGTTTTAGTTGGTGTTTTTTTCATGTCTATTCATATAAATTCATTTTCTTAACTCTTTTTTTTTATTTTTAATTTTTCTTCCATCAGCCACTGGGAAATTATCCCATCTCCGTGGGAAATGTGCCTGAGTTCTTCCAAATCCCAGTGTGTTGGTCACTGCACCTGGAAAGTGACAGCAGATACTTGATGCCCAACGTGCTGAAAGTAGAGACAGCATTTCAGCAGATGACACTCTTAACAGGAAACCCAGTGTGAATCAGCAAGAACATGTTTTCACTGACAACAGCTTAAATGAGTCTTTAATATTTCACACGCACAGGAATAACCAAGGGAAGAAAAACAACCCTGACCCTATTCTTGCCAAAGAACAGCATTTGAAGAGCCAGCCTAAAATAACAATCTGGAGAAAACTAATTCAAGTTTTAAAATGTAATAATGAATTAAGTTTCCTCATTTAATCTCCTCCAAATAAAGGGGAAAATCATACATGGCAACTATGAAATGAAATATTGACTATTCACTTTCTACAAAATGGTGATTTCTTCTATTTGTCACAAAAGATCCATGGACCATGTTCTCATCAGAGGACATCTGTAAAATTATAGGAAAAGTCTATACCTGACCATAAACAGCCATTAACTGGGTTAGGGAACAAAGAGGAAACTGCCTCTTGAAAAGAAAGCCCCACTGGGTCTCACTGTGAACATGCCACTTGTGAGGGGTTGTACTTGACTGCAACATCAAATCAAAGATAAAAATAAAATTTTATAACATCAACTGTCTTTCCCAAAGAAACCCAATGATCAATGTCAACAGCAAGTCTGGTGAATGGAGCTGTTCATAAACACATATAGAATCATAGAATCATAGAATAGTCAGGGTTGGAAAGGACCTTAAGATCATCCAGTTCCAACCCCCTGCCATGGGCAGGGACACCTCACACTAAACCATGGCACCCAATGCCCTGTCCAACCTGGCCTTGAACACCGCCAGGGATGGAGCATTCGCAACCTCCCTGGGCAATCC
>NW_026901443.1:0-41283 GCF_033783945.1 Neopsephotus bourkii | reverse complement strand
TTCTGCACTTGTTCAGGATTGAAATTCCAAAGCACTGGAAGGGCCAACTGGCTTAAGTACTTGCTCATAAGGTCCCAAACACCTTGCCACTCATGACCCTCCAGCCTCGGGGAAGATCCTTTGGTAGTATTCTTAAATAGTCGTTTAATCTTAGACAAGACTCAAGCAGGACCCTGTTTAGCTTCTGAGATTGGATAAGATTGGGAATTCTCAGGGTGGTCATGCAGTAGGCAAAACATAGAGACCATATGCAGCCACAATCTGATTCCCAGCAAAAGGAGCAGGGTGCTTTCAAGGGCATATAAAGAATATTCAAGATCTTTAACTTATCCAGAATCTACTCCTACCGTAAATAGCCTGGTGGGGGAGTGGGGGGTGTGAGGGAACATCTCTATAGGTTGACCCCATGAGTGAAGGAAAAAGAAAAGATGTGTAATGGTGTTGTGGTTTAAACCCAGCCTGTAACTCAGAACCACACAGCCGCTCGCTCAATTCCCCCCCTTCTTCCTCCCCCCACTCCAAGAGGGATGGGGAGGGGAATTGAAAGAATGTAAATCCCACAGGTTGAGATAATAACAGTCCAGTAACTAAGGTATAACACAAACCCACTGCTCCTACCACCAATAATAAGGGAAATAACAAGGGAAGAGAATACAACCACTCACCACCTGTCGACCAATACCCAGCCTGACCCAAGCAGCGATCTAGCCCTTCCCAGGTAACTGCCCCCAGTTTATATACTGGGCATGATGTGCTGTGGTATGGAATACCTTTTTGGCTAATTTGGGTCAGGTGTCCTGTCTCTGCTTCCTCCTGACTTCCCCTCCTCCCTGGCAGAGCATGAGACTCAGAAAGTCCTTGGTCAGAGTAAACATTACTTAGCAACAACTAAAACCACTGGTGTTATCAGTGTTGTTCCCAGGCTGAAAGTCAAAACAGGCATAAACAGGCTAAATGAGTTCAGAGGCTTTTGGTCTGGACCTCAAACATAACTAAAGGTGTTTGCAGTTGGAAGGCATTCACCATTTGGGAATTCAGCATAGCCAGAGGCAAAATCTAGGTTCCTGTGACAGAGTCAGCTTGTCCTGATAAGAGCTGTTTCCCATTTCAGTGCTCTGATGGCACTGTTTCTTGGGTCTCTCGTGGGATGAAACCTCTCAGACACATCATCAGTCTCTTTTAATCTGTGATCCTGGAAGCCAAGAGCAGTGTCTGAGTACCGTACTCACCACATGCTCCCTCCATGAGCATCCCTTCCCTCCTTCCACAGCCTGAACACCACTGGGTCTCAGCCTCTCCAAGAGCAGCTGACAAGAAAGGTGCCACAGCCACACTGGGGCTGCACAAGGGCCATCTTTGTTTCTTCCGCAGGAGAGGGAGGACTCTGAAAGGAAACAAAGGAGCAGGCTAAGGAGCATATTTGTACACCCCTGTGCAAACCCCCACTGACAGACAAACATCCTGCACCCTGCCCTGCAGGACTTGTGACAGGGAAAGGTTTTAAATAAATCGCTTCATCCAGCAGCACAAAGCAAAGTAGAATTTAGTGAGAGGCCAGCCTTCCCAGAAGCAGCCCCCTGTGCAGCCCCTTTAATTAAGACCCTCTCCTTAATTAAAGCCTCCCAGGGTTAGGCAGCAGCTTCAACTGCCTCATTACCAAAATGAAGCACAGGGGGCTCAGCATCAAATGACACTTGCCAGGCAAGAAACCCCTAGAAATCCACAGGCTGAAGTCTCTGTCGCTAATAGTCCAGAGGCTCCAAGCATCCTTGGCATAGACTATCTCGGGGAGGGTACATCAAAGAAACAAAAGGGTACTGACGGACTTTTGGTATAGCTGCCTTGGAGATGGAAGAAATTAAGCAACAGCCTGAGTGAGAACATTTCCAGGAGAGCAGCAAAGAAACCCTCAGAGTGCGGGAATGCACAGTCCCTGCATTCTGTGCTAGTGACAGCCCTGCTGCCCCTAGGTACCTGCTTGGGCCATCCCTGCAGGATGAGCAGCTCTCGCACCACCAGCAGCTGGTAGATGCAGTCCATGATGTGCCGCAGAGCTTCCCAGTGCCACGCTCACTCTGTTTCCAAAATACCCTGTTTAAAATGATTCAAAGAAATCATTATGTGTCGATGCGGGAGTCACGGACAATGCAGGAACGATCAATGTGATCAGCGAATGCCAATTTATTACAAAGCTTTAACTCCTTATATACCATTTCTTACAGGCACTTACAGTGATTTGGCATATTATGATTGGATAGATGTCTTGAAGGCCCTTAGCGACTAACAAACAATTGGTTAAGCACAGGTGTGAGAACTTGACCTCAAAAGCTTGCCAACAGTCCACAGTTCTCATTAACTCAGTGAATTACAACTTCTTATCTTGCTTGCTTAAGCTTCCTCGGGCCTCTCACGGCTTTGCTGTATCTTTCAGGATTATTCAGTTTTTGCACCAATTATGCGTTCTCCTGTGAGAACACTGTCTCCACATCTCCCCCTTTTTGTTTTATGTATCTTTTGAATGACCCTACTTGAGCAGGGGATTTGGGCTAGATCATATTTTCAACATATGCCAACTACAGGCTGCTGGGCCTGCCCCTTTTTTCTGCTGTATGGCTCTCTGGTACCAGCGGAGGCCATCCTTCACATCAAGGTCTGGCATGGCATGTGTCCCCACCGCTCCACGCCTGCTGGATTGCAGCCAGCAGTGGAGCTAAAGGTTCTTCTTGGTGGCAGGCACAGAGGCCGACCCAGTCTTGCCCTTGATTGTGGTAGCAGGCGTTTGGTCAGCCTCAGTCCTTGCACCTTGTTGTCAATGCAGTTTCACCTGCTTCATCCAATAACAAGCTGTTATTATGGCAAGGCACACACACAGATTTACATTAGCAGAGTAACTATTACAGGGTGCAGCAGCATGTTGAAGATGCTGATGCCAGCAAGGGACTAGCCAAAGAAATTTCTTACCAGTGGAATTCTCTCACCCTCTTAATTTGTTCCATTACCTGCTTTATAACACTACCATTGTATTAGAATATTTCTATCTTTTGCTTTAGTATTTTCTAGCAGCTACTACAAATTTGCATAATCTGACATTTCTTTTACAAGTGACAAATCTATACAATACAAGGTGAAGTTTCTTATCAGCAACTGGCTAGTAAATGCAGGTGATTTCATATACAAAATCAAAGCCTCTAACAATAGCTACTTTACAAACACACATATTCAAGCTGTTACTTTTCAGTTGCCCCCAAATGATGTTTAGCAATCATTGTTTTTTCTCTTCCTCTATCTCATTCTGCGTGGGGTATTCACATTCAGCTCCTGTAGCTGAAGCATCTCGGCTTCCTCCATTCGTCCGTCCAGATCAGGACAAGGCTTCACAAACTTTGCAGGCATTCGCCATGGACCATGTAGGCAGGAGGACACAAATACACCCCCTCCTCCAGGTTATCAGTTCTTGAGAAGCAGACAGGTTAAACGAGGAGTTTGCCGCATCATTGCCCCCCTTTTTTTTTCCTTTTTTTTTTCTGCCACCTTCATGCTGCTTAGGTGATGACTCATCAAGCTTGTGGTTGCACTACCCCTCTCGCTTTTTCAGTTAGCAGTTCTTGTTTCAACCAATCTATCTGTTCCTCTAAGTCTTGGATTCATCCCCAGGTTTCTCTAAACATATTAAGCTTGGTTTTGTTTTGTTTTGTTTTTTCACTCCTTGGCTCTGGTGTCCATCCTGGTCCTTCCACTGGTGGAGCACCAGGAGCCGAATCAGAGGGCAGCTTCTTTTGAACATGGGGACTGAACTCTCACCAAATACTTTTTTTTTTTTTTTCCAAGGTCACTCACCCTTCTTTACACAGCTACAAACGCTACAAACAGCTACAAACGCAGGAATGATCAATGTGATCAGCGAATGCCAATTTATTACAAAGCTTTAACTCCTTATATACCATTTCTTACAGGCACTTACAGTGATTTGGCATATTATGATTGGATACATGTCTTGAAGACCCTTAGTGACTAACACACAATTGGTTAAGCACAGGTGTGAGAACTTGACCTCAAAAGCTTGCCAACAGTCCACAGTTCTCATTAACTCAGTGAATTACAGCTTCTTCTTATCTTGCTTGCTTAAGCTTCCTCGGGCCTCTCACGGCCTTGCTGTATCTTTCAGGATTATTCAGGTTTTGCACCAATTATGCGTTCTCCTGTGGGAACATGGTCTCCACAATTATGCACTGTAAAGCACAGACCTTTATTGGTGCCGGGAGCATGTGGGTGGTCAAACCTCCATACACATGTCCAAAGCACAGTAAATTTCAGAGGGGTTTTATACTTTCCTTTTCCATCTTGATATAATTTTATCTAAAGCATCCACACATACAATTCAGTAAGTTACATAACTGTAGTTCCTTTATCCTACTGTGCACTTGGGTTCAGACTACAACAACAGTCTATTGGTTAGTATTAATCAGGATTCTTACCTTTTAGCTTTAGTATTATTGATCAACTGCTAATACCTGCAAGGTACGTGCTTAGTTTTTTGTTCAAATTGTTATCATATCTTACCATTAGGGATGTCCCTGCTCAGAAGCAATTTTCAGAAGCAGATGCAAGCTGTCTACAGGCCTAACACATTGCTTATCATGCCTCACCAGAAGGGCAGGTCCCACCCACAGAGGGGGCCTCTGCTAAGCGAGTGCAGTCTTGTTTAAGTGCTGAGTCATACTCATGCTAAAAAGTAAAGTTATTTCAACTAAGGCCTAATGGCTTGGTCTCAATATCCCCCTTTTTCAATATAGTACACTTGGAAGCTTGCATGAGTGACAGGGGTCATTTTGAAAATGTAAGTGCTATCCTCAGTATCGAGGAAGATCTTAATTTTCAGTTATAGCATTTTCACAGATAAACCCTAATTGTTCTCTTGAGGCACATGCCTCTGTGCTTATAGTTTGCCAGTTTTGGATCTTAGTGTTAAATCTTGCCCATACACTGTGGCCCATCAGTCTCACTACAACGCCCTGGTCCCTAGAGACAATACAGGAAATATGTCTAATATTCTGGCATGTTCGGTTGTCAATACAAAAGCAGTAATTTCTCTTTGAAACAAATTATATGTGAAATTTACTAGTTTCCACCATGCTTGATATGTTTTCTCGAACTTTGTGGTAGTATGATTTCTAGCAATAATTGTTCATACCTCTTGTGGCAAATGTCCTATTTCTCCTTCCCTAATAATAGCTGCTGCAACAGATTGTAACCGAAGTTGTGACTGAATACAGTTTAAAGCTAGGGACGTTTTTCCTCGCAAATTCCCTATGAAGTTAGTAATGTCGTATAGGTCCTGGGAGGTGTGTTCTGCTAACACTCTTGCAAGATCACTTACCAACTGCTGTGTTTTGGCAATGGTAAGGAGAATCTGAGCGGAATTTCTAGATTTCTTAGCTCTGAGGTGACTGTACTTAATTTATTTATTAAGACGTCTTGATCAATGGTTTAAGACTCCCATTCCTGATCCGCATCATCCCGTCAAATCCCTTCTATGTCTAGTACGGAGTGTTCTAGAATGAATCCAGGTTCTCCATCCTATAAGGCTTTGGTTAATAAAAGGTTTACATTCTGATTTTATGGTTAAGATATCAGCTTGTATCTTTACCACCACTTTCTCTAAAGAGTATTTGGGTTCTAGCATCAATTTTTGCTCATTTGATTGCCTTACCGTATAAGGTCCTACAAATGAGAGGTTGTGATATTTGACAGCTCATTCTGAAGGGGAGAAGTCTGTAGGTGTGGTGAATGTGGTGACTTCCACTCTCAGCCTGAGTATTTTTCTATCCAGTCCTTGTGTCCAGTTAAATTCTAGAACATGTGGTTCGGTTACTGTAAGATTAAGTTGGCAGGTTTCCCAATCAGAACAGCTAGCTAAAATTTGATTTTGTCCTATTTGAGTTATTGTAAACTCAGGGGTATAAAGTTTAGAATAGGATACGTCTCCATATCTTTGTGCACATATCAGGATTTGGGTGTTATTATTAACAGATATTGTTGGGGTGTATTCCTCCAAGGGAGATCTCTTGAATATAATTTCTGACCATGTATTGTTAATAAATGGTCTCTTTTATTCTTTTCCTGAAGGAAAGACTGTGAGTAGTTAAGTGACCATCGATGGTCAGGTAAGTATCCGTAATCTCACCCTTCTTATCTGTATTATGCAGTCCATTGACATTGTATTTTATATCAAGATGTTTCCTACATACCTTGGAAGTCTCGGCAGTTCCCACGATTACAAAGATGAATACATTTACCACTGTAAACGCACAGAAGTGGGTCCAATAAACTCTGCTTTCCATGTCGCAGTAGACTTTTCTGGTGTGGGTGCTTCCTTTATCTTGGAGTAATGCAGCCAAGTGGTTATCCCACAAGCTTTCACTGCGGCGTATGTCGTCAGGAATGTCTGGCATGGTCCTTTTCACCTAATGGATGCCCTGTGAATGATTTAATGTAAATCCAGACTCCCAGCTTAACATCATGTAATGGGTGATCAAGACCTCTTGATAGAGTGTCCATCACCCGTTTGTTAATATTCAATAGCTGTTTACCTAATTCTATAATGTAATCCCTCACGTATCCTTCTCCCACCTGATTTAAATCTTCCCCTTGATATTGTACAGTATAGTCATTCATAAAGCATTTCAAAAGGGCTTAGTTTTTCTTTTAATTGTGGTTTAACCCTTATCCGCAACAAGGTTAGAGGTAACGCTTGACTCCAGTTTAAATTAGTTTCTTGACAAATCTTTGCTAATTGTTGTTTAATCAAATTATTCATTTTCTCTACCTGTCCACTAGCCTGTGGTCGATAAGGGGTACGTAACTGCCAATCAATTCATAATATCTGACTGATTTGCTGTACAATTTGTGCACAAAAATGAATACCTCTATCTAAAGATATGGCTGCTGGCACTCCAAATCTGGGGACTATTTCATTAAGGAGCACCTTGGTTACTTCTTGAGACTTGTTGCTCTGGGTTGGAAAAGCTTCTGGCCAGCCAGAGAAGGTATCTATCTGTTAGTACTAAAAGGTACCTGTACCCCCCTTTCCTGGGTAATTCAGAGAAATCAACTTGCCACTGTTGTCCAGGGACATTGCCCTTCCCAACTGCCCCTAAATTGGGTTTACTAGTAGTCTGGAGGTTATTACGGATACAGAGTTTGCATTGTTTTGTTATTTGCGTTACTGTGGTGTACAGGTTACGTCCCACTATTCGTCTCCTTAAACTACTATATAGGGCATCTACTCCCCAGTGTGTCTTATTATGTTCTTCTTGAACTATTTTCCATAATACTCATTCTGGCACTACTATTTGTCCTTCAGGAAGAACATACATTTTATCTTTAAGTTGTGCCTTTAAATCCTGAGCTAGTTTTAAATCTTCCTTTGAATAAGAAATTTCAGAATTAATACTTACTATCTTTCCATCTGGTATTATGGCCAATAGGTTTCCCTCTCCTTCTTCTGCCACTCTTTTTGCCTCTAAATCTGCCAGTCGGTTCCCTTTTTCCTGATCTGTGTCACCCCTTTGGTGTCCTCTGCAGTGCATCGGATTACAGATTCGGTAATCTTATAGCTTCAAGAAGCCTCAATAGCGCCGCAGAGTGCTTGATTTGTTTTCCCTGAGGCGTCAAAAGCCCACACTCTTTCCACACAGCCCCATGGGCGTTAACTACTCCAAATGCGTATTTTGAGTCTGTCCAAATATTAATGTCTCTTCTGATGGCTAATTCTAGTGCTCTTGTTAGAGCAATAGTTTCAGCTTTTTGCGTTGATGTTCCGCTGGGAGGGCTCGGACTTCAACAGTTCTCTGAGTAGTGGTTACAACATATCCTGCTTTCCGAACTCCATTTTTAACAAAGCTGCTTCTGTCAGTGAACCAGACTTCCATTTTCGGCAAGGGTTCTTCTTTCAAATCAGGCCGGCTTGAGTAAGTGGCTTCAATGGTTTCGAGGCACTCATGAGTTACCAGTTCCCCAATTGCATTACTGAGAAAAGAGGCTGGGTTGACAATATTAGTAACAACTGTATCTACATCATCTGGTTCTACCAATATCGCTTGGTACTTAAGGAACAGAGAGGAAGACAGCCAGTGCCCCCCTTTTTGTTCCAGTACCGCAGATATGGTATGTGATACCAAGACAGTCATCCTTTGACCCATAGTGAATTTTTGAGCTTCCTGGATGTTTAGGACTACGGCTGACACTGCCTGTAAGCATCCAAGCCATCCTTTGCTTACTTCATCTAGTTGCTTTGGGAAGTAAGCTACAGTTCATTATCGGGTCCTATATTATGAGCTAGGGCCCCGAGGGCTATGCCTTGTCTCTCATGTGAAAATAACTAAAAGGGTTTGGTGATGTCTGGCAGTCCAAGGGCTGGGGCCCTCATTAATTCCTTCTTTAATTCATTACATGCCCATTTTGTTTCCCCAGTCCTCTGTAATTCCCTCGTTTCTTTTTGCAGCAATTGGCATAGGAGTTTTAATAATATGCCATAATTATAGATACAGAGTCAACACCAACCTGTCATCCCAAGAAACGTCCAAAGTTCCTTAGGTGTCCTGGGTTGAGGGCTTTGGCAGATCATTTCTTAATGTTCTTGTCCTAATTTCCACTGCCCCCTTGAGACCTCATATCTCAGGTAGGTGACTTCTTGCTTCATTATTTGTGCCTTTTGCTGAGTGTTGTGGTTTAAACAAAGTCAGCCATAAATCAAGAAGTCGCTCTCTCACTGGCCCCCCCCCCTTTTTGGCCTCCCCCTGCTCCCAGAGGGATGAGAAGGAGAATAAAAAAGAATGAAACTCCCATGGGTTGAGATAAGAACAGTTTAGTAACTAAGTTATAACACAAATCACTACTGCTACCACCAATAATAATAATGATAAAGAAAATAACAAGGGAAGAGAATACAACACCTCACCACCCACCGACTGATAACTCGCCCCCCCAGCCCAACCGAGCACCAACTGATACCTCCTCCAACCCTGCAGTCCCCTTAGCCCTTCCGGGTAACTCTCGGTTACCTCCTGGGCATGATGTGCTGAGGTATGGAATACCTCTTTGGTCAGTTTGGGTCAGGTGTCCTGTCTCTGCTTCCTCCCGGCTTCCCCTCCTCCCTGGCAGAGCATGAGGCTCACAAAGTCCTTGGCCAGAACAAAACATCAGTGTTATCAGCTCTGTTCCCAGGCAGAAAGTCAAAACTCAGCACTGAACCAGCTACCAAGGAGAAAAATGACTGCTACTGCTGAACCCAGGACACTGAGATACCTTATATACTTTAAGTCTGAGAAAATTTAACATGCTTATCGTCCATTTCCTACAGCTGTTTAAGGTTTCAGTGGCTATCAACAGGTCGGCCACATATTGGAGCAAAATTCCTTCCCCAGCAGGTGCCGTCCAGTCCTCATGGCCAGTGGTTTCCAAATAATGTTGGCCTATTTTTGAAGCCTGTGGTGTGATGAAATTTGATGGTGGTCTCTAAGGGTTGTTTACTTTTTCCAATAATCTTCATAACCAGCTAAATTAACATTACAGACATAGCAATCATCCTGTGCTTCTATTATCATTTAGTTTAACTGTTCCCATCCTGGACATCTGCTAATCCCTGATACTCCCCAGTAGACGTTTACACCAGTTTAATGGGTTTATTAACACCACAAACATAGCAGTCATCCTGTCCTTCTACTTATCAGTTAGCTTAACTGTGCCCACCCTGGACATCTGCTAGTCCCAGATACTCCCCATCCCCAGGTCCTATTTTTCCATTCTGCTTTTCTTACACCTTTTGTACTAATGTCCTAAGGACCTAAAACTATGTCAACTACTTTCAAGCACCGCAGTTATTTTCCATTACAAAGCCATCAAATTTAACATTACTTAGAACTTATTACATTTTGTGCTTTTGTGCCTCTTTGTCTCAGGTGTCATGATTTAAGCCCACCCGGCAACTATGTTGCAATGGGTGGGATATGTTTGTCCTTGCTCTACAGGTGAAACACAAATGTGTCAACCACCCCCAGTGATTAATAAACTCCATGCAGCTGCCTCTGTTTTGAAGCAACTGTGATTAACCCTGATGTAGCGCCTTGTGGCCATGACTCAGGCAGCCCCTGCCGCGCTGGCAGTGGCACCCACAGCATGCCATGCATGGTGCTGGACACTGCTTGCAGAGTCCCCACTGTCCCGCTCAGGCTCCCCAGTGCAGCGGCAGGGCTTGCCTGCCCATCATGCTGTCTGTTGCTGCCCCACTAGATGTGCCCGAGCTTGCAGAGGGTCACCAACTCTGCCTTCCAGTAACTGGGGAATGGGGTTGGAGGTGAAGGTGGATGCTCCTGGAGGGCAGGGGAGCTGGGGCTCACAATGACTCAACATTTGGCACTGCTGGGGCTGCCACTTGCCCTTTCCCTAGCGAGCAGCTAGCTGCCTTTCTTCATTGGAGAGGCGCCTGCCGCATGGGGGAGCCTATGCTTGCCCCCATCCTGCATCTATAAAGGGATGGCAAAGCCAGCACAGCCCCATGGTATAGCCCAGCCTGTATCCCATGTCTGGGGTCTGACCCCTCATCATCCCTGGTATGATGTGGCAGGCACGGGGTGCACTTGGGCTCTGGCTCCCAGAATTGGCCAGGCAAACCCAGGGACTTTGTGGAGCTCCAGCAAGGACAAGGACACACCAACAATGTGTCTGATGGCCAGGAGCTGGGAGCAGCAACCATACACTGAGCCTGAGCATCACGTGTGGTACCTGGCTGTGCTGATGCTGGGCCAGCTGGAGGCAAACCCTGCAGCCAGTGAGCTCAGTTGATGCTGGGTTGATGAACATTAACCAGCAGCAATTAGTAGGCACCTGCTGCCAACTGCTAAATTACTTATTTTTCAGCTTGGCACCCAACCAGACCTGGCACTGGGCTGCCCTGGTACTGTAGCTTTGTGTGGG
Organism: Neopsephotus bourkii; assembly: GCF_033783945.1. NCBI lineage: Eukaryota > Metazoa > Chordata > Aves > Psittaciformes > Psittacidae > Neopsephotus > Neopsephotus bourkii. Next base: position 30,309 of record NW_026901443.1, on the reverse strand, counting down.
GCTGGGGCAGTGCAAGGGGTCCTGAGGGTGATGGCTGCACAGTTACAGTGATGGTTACAGTGAAAACTGTGTTGCTGACTGAGTTTAAACCAGGACAGTTTTTTGGCGCCCAACGTGGGGCACAAGGGATTGACATAAAGACAGATCTGACCAAAGTGTGTCTAATCGTATTTGTTTTATCGTATTCATTTTTTTAGATTAATAGTCACTCCTCACAATGCTTATTTATTGGCTCTCAAAGTTGTTTCTCTCAGTCTCACAGTTTCAGTATATCATACCTTACTTAGAGCCGGTATTTGCTGTGTTAGTGTTTTTCAAGTGTGGGGCTTGGGCTAAGGTTCTTGTCTCATTGTACTTTATGGTAATGACTTGTAATACAATAGAATCATTGATCATGAAACTGATCTGGCTTATGTTCCCAGTGTGGTCACCACCATTATACTTTGGATATATATAATAAAAGTGCTTAGCAATTACACATCTTTTTTCTCCTTCTCGGGTGGTCAACAAATGAGACATTCTTTTACCCTCCCAGTCGTGTCGTCGTCCCCCCCCCGAACTGTTTACAGCATCATTTGAGAGTTTTGAAGTTTTTGAATGGCCTTTTAATACTGTTGAGACCTGTTTGCTGATTGTGATGGGGACCACCATGTTGGTACGCATACAGTGTGTGTTTTGCCCATGACCATTTCGTCTGATTTCAAGAGTTAATCAGAGTCAGGTTTGGTTCTTGTCTGGGGTTAAACGACGATATAGGAGGACCAAGAAATTTTCACTGAGGCTGGACAGCCATGAGAGGAAGGGTGTGTGGGATAGTATGGGCAAGTACGGGCCAGTGGTACCCTCCAGTGCTTTGGAATTTCACCACCGAACAAGTGCAAAATCCAGAAAAATTAGTAAAACACTTAAATGAGGTGTGTTGTCATTTTGGCCATACCAGAGACAAACAAATCATGGTAGCGTGCTGTGGTTTGGCCTATGTTTACAGGGCCTTGTTCAACACTATCCAGCACCTTCAAAAGGAAAAAAAAGTCCCTGGATCTGAGGGCAGAGCAACAGACAGCACAGCTACTCCAGCTCCAAGCACAGCAGCTACACCACCCCCAGCTACAAGTACAGTCACTACCCAAACTTCGACTGTGACAGCGCAGCTACCACAGCTCCAAGCACAGCAGCTACACCACCCCCAGAAACAAGTACAGTCGCTACTTAAACCACAGTGATAATCACTGCAGCTAAACCAGAGGACCAATTCATACCAATATCGGTTGTCCCTGTATTGAGACAAGGGGGGGCACGAAATCACAAAATGGGATATAGAAATCTTTAGAAGTAGCTTTAAGTAGTGTTAAGTTTGATGGCTTTGTAACAGTAGCAATGAAAAATTACTGAGGTGCAGGGTACATAGAGAAAAATATATAAAGAGAGTGCAGCTAGAGAACATACTGAGAATTCTCACAAGATAAATCGTTATAGTTGACATAGCTTTAAGAAAAAAACAGCCTAGAAAAACAGGACACAGGGATAAGGGGTATCTGGGAACTGCAGGTGTCCAGGATGGGCTACAGTTGAACTAACAGATAAGTAGGAGGATGAGAGGATTATTATGTCTCTGGTGCTAACGAACCAATTAAACTGGTATGAGCATCTACTGCGCGTGCTTCAAAGGCTGCCAGAAGTGATGAAGATCGTTGGAAGAAGTAAACGACCCTCAGAGACCACCACCACAAATCTGTACGCATGCGGGGAACTCTCTGGAAAATGATGTAATCCATATGTAGCCTCATGAATATGTATGTATGCCCAGGGGCTATAAAAGGACAGCTTGTGGGGCAATTAGGGAGACACGCGTTAGGAGGATTTATCCCCCGTGTCTCCCGGCGCCGCAATAAAGAATACCTGCTTGTCAGCTTGAAAACTTTGTTGGCAAGTTTGTTCCTGGAGTTTTCTCCGAATCAATTTGGCGACCCAGATGGGACCCTCTCTGCTCGGCTGCAGGACCCGCTGAGGAGAGGGCTCCCTAGGGCCCTCGGGAATTTTTCCCGGAGGGACCCCTCGGCTCATTCGGATTGCTGCGGGAGCAGACAAGAACCATCTCCTAAAAGGTATTATTTTCTTTTATATAGTCTGTAAGGTGCAGGGGGCACCTTGGTTTGGTAAATTGGTTTGGTAAATTGGTTTGGTAAATTGGTTCGGTAAGCGTACGCATGGTTTGGAAGCCTTCTGTAAATCGAGATAAGAAATCTCGTAGGTAAAGGCGTATACCCGGCTGCTAGCGTCCGTTTGGTATACACCCACAAAAAGCAGGGGGCTTCTTGTGGTTTGGGTCCTGCAAGATACAGGGGGTGTCATGCAGAAAACGTTTTGGATTTTACTGGAATATACCCAAAGGAAGCAGGGGGCTTCTGTGGTTTGGGTCCTGCAAGACACAGGGGGTGTCTTTCAGAAAAGGTTAAAAGGTGTTTGGTATTCGGTTTGGTTTGTGGCCTGTTATAGTGCTTATATTAGTCTTGTGATTTTGGGTATCGGTGAACTGTATTATTAATTGTGTCCTGTTTGATAGAATTTTAGTCTCTGTATCTGTTTCAAGTGTTGTAACTGTGTGAGTGTGTCTGTGGGGTCCCGTGTGTGTTTGAGAGTGAGAGATTAATAATGGGAAATCAGCAGAGTGAGGAGATTATGAAAAAGAGTCCTTTAGGGTGCATTTTGGCACATTGGAAAGAACTGGGAGGGTCTCCTGGGGGCTCAGCAAATAAGAAAGCATTGATAAAATACTGTAACCAATGGTGGCCTTTGTATATTTTGGAAGATCGGGAAAAATGGCCTAAAAATGGAACTCTGAACTATAATACATTGTTACAATTAATGTTGTTTTTGAGGCGGCAGGGAAAATGGGATGAAGTAATGTATGCAGATATGTTTTTCACGTTGCAAAATCACCCAGAATGGCAAAAAGAATGTGGAATTAATATAGCACCTTCAGATCCTTTAGTTTTAGCATTAGAAAGAGAAAGGAAGCAAGCAGGGAATAGATTGGAATGATGTTGTTCTGGTTGTGATATTGGGGAAATTTATTTGAAACTTAAGAAGCAAACTGAGGATAACAGGGTTGAGGATAGAATAGAGGATTATGTTTCCCCAAAAGTACTGGAGCAGAGACCACCTCGGATTGAGGAGGAATCCTCTGATTCAGATGAGGAGCAGGAACAAATTGTAAAACTAGAACAAAGTGTAAAACCAGAACAAAGTGTAGAGCAAATTTCCTCCTCTCCTGTTGCTTCCCAGGTTCGTAGTAAAGCTAAGACTGTTCTGCAAGCTCCTCTGAGGGAAGCAATGGGACCGGGGGGGCATACCAAAATAAAAGTGAATTTTTCTCTAGGGGATTTGGATAATTGGAAGCAGATTGCAAAAGAGTATCAAAATGACCCTATAGGGGTAGCAAAGAAATTTGAGATACTGGTAAAAAGCCAGGATCCTGACTGGAAAGATATAGATGTAATCCTGGATGCATTAACAGAGACAGAAAAACAACTGGTTATAAAAACTGCTTGTACTCAGGTAAATGCTCAGATTACTGCAGGGGTGATAGAGGGGAGGGCTGAAGATCATATTCCCCTCTCAGCTCCAAATTGGGACTATGATGATGATGAAGATTATGCATCTTTGAAAAGATATCAGAATTGGATTAAGTATGGGCTTGAAAATGCTGTACCTAAAGCGGTAAATTGGTCGGTGCTGTTTGTAATAAGACAGGGGCCGAAGGAGTCGCCGACAGAGTTTCTGGATAAGCTCAGAGGAGCTATGCGAAAATGCACCACACTGGATCCTTCCTCAGAGAAAGGAAAATTACAGCTTGCAAATTCCTTTGTGGGGCAGTCATCGGAGGATATCAGGCGGAAGCTTCAAAAGTTATCTGTGACTGAAATAAAGGATATGGAAAAGTTGCTGGAAGTGGCTTGGAAAGTATACAGGAATAGAGAACAAGTTAAAGATATTAGGAAAGGTCGTAACAACAGCTGCGATTGCAGCACTGGGGCAAGTGAATGAGGGATATAGTGGAATGAGAGGTCGTGGCCGAGGAATGGGAATGAGAGGCAGAGGTCGTGGCCGAGGCAGAGAGGGGGGTTATAAAAGAACTCCCCTCAGTCAGAATCAATGTGCAAACTGCAGAGGGTTTGGACACTGGAAATGGGAATGTCCGCAGGGAAAACAGACTCAATTGACCACTGAATTGGAATTAGATTGACGGGGACCTGGGGAATCTACCCTAGCGGATCCACTGGTTAAAATTAGGCTAGGGGCCACAGAGAAAGAAGTGGAATTTCTTATAGATACTGGGGCAACTTATTCTGTTTTGAACCAAGATTTGACATTAAAAGGAAAAGAGTCTGTAATGGTTGTGGGAGCTACTGGCCATCAGGAAAAAGCATTCTTTCTAAAACCTTTAAAATACAAGATAGGAAAACAAACTGGGGTACATAAATTTCTATATATGCCAAATTCACCCAAATCATTATTGGGAAGAGATTTATTAGAACATTTGGAGGCAATTATAACCTTTAAAAGAGGTGAAATAGAACTAAAAGTAAAAGAGGACCAATTAATTGAAGCTATGAGTGTGTCATTAATTCAACAGGAAATCGAGAAGTCCAGTTCACCCGAAGTAGAAGAAATCCTCAATCAGGTATATCCAGGAGTTTGGGCATCAGAAATTCCAGGTAAGGCAAAGAATGCCTTGCCTATTAAAATTGAAATAAAAAGGGGGGCCTGCCCAGTTTGAATAAAACAGTATCCTCTAAGAATACAAGATAGAAGGGGAATTAAAGAAATAATTGATAAATTTTTAAGATATGGGTTATTAGTGGAATGTGAATCGGAGTATAACACTCCTATTTTACCAGTAAAGAAAGCAGATGGGAAAAGCTATAGGCTAGTTCAACATTTGAGGGCAATAAATAAAATAGTGGAGGACATCCACCCTGTGGTGGCTAATCCATATACGTTATTGACCAAACTAAAATTAAATCAGAAATGGTTTGCCCTCCTGGATTTAAAGGACGCTTTCTTTTGCTTACCATTAGCCAAAGAAAGCCAAAATTTATTTGCTTTCGAATGGGAGAATCCTGACACAGGAAGAAAAACTCAATTAACTTGGACAGTATTACCTCAGGGGTTTAAAAACAGTCCAACAATTGTTGGAAATCAGCTAGCACAAGAATTAGAATCATGGAAGCCACCTACTCAGGGACTCTGTTACAACATGTGCGTGACCTGTTAACTGCTACAGAAACAAAGGAAGAATGCATCCAGTGGACAGTTGAATTATTAAATTTTCTGGGACTGAATGGTTATCGGGTATCCAGACAAAAAGCCCAACTAATCCAAACCCGAGTTTCCTACCTAGGATATGAAATAACAGGAGGACAGAGAGAACTTGGAACTGCCAGGAAGGAAGCCATTTGCAAGACTCCACGACCGTTAACCATCAAGGAGCTCCGGACATTCCTGGGAATGACAGGATGGTGCAGACCTTGGATCCATGATTATGGTGTTCTGGTAAGACCACTCTATGAACTGTTGAAGGGAAACCCTCCTTCTTTGGACTGGACTGATAAAGCAGAGGAGGCTTTTAGAAATTTAAAGATAGAATTAATGAGAGCTCCAGCTCTGGGACTTCCGGATGTGACTAAACCATTTTGGCTATATTGCTATGAAAAACAAGGAATAGCCTTGGGGGTCCTTGCTCAGAAACTAGGACCATACAGAAGGGCAGTGGCGTATTTTTCAAAACAGCTGGATGAAGCGAGCAAAGGATGGCCCGGATGCCTAAGGGCTGTGGCAGCAGTCATCATGAATATTGAAGAGGCCCGCAAATTCACCTTGGGACAAAAGATTACTGTACTAGTGTCCCATGTAGTATCGGCAGTCCTGGAGCAGAAAGGAGCCCACTGGTTATCTCCTTCACGTTTCTTAAAATACCAGGCCACCCTTGTAGAACAGGATGATACAGAAATTGTGGTCACTAATGTTGTGAATCCAGCATCCTTTTTGCAGGAACAGTCGACAGAACCACTAACCCACGACTGCTTGACCACCATAGAGACTGTATATTCGAGCTGACCAGACTTGAAAGAAAACCCTCTGGAAGATGCTGATTCTTGGTTTACTGATGGTAGCAGCTTTATGAAAAATGGCAAACGAAAGGCAGGATATGCTGTCACCACCACTTCACAGGTAATAGAAGCTAAACCTTTACCTGCAAACACCTCTGCACAGAAGGCAGAAATAATAGCATTAACAAGAGCCCTGGAATTGGCTAAAGGTAAAAGGATAAGTATCTGGACTGATTCTAAATACGCATTTGGTGTGGTGCATGCACATGGTGCTATCTGGAAAGAACGAGGACTTTTGAATACACAAGGGAAACAGATTAAACATGCTACAGAAATTTTACAGTTACTGGAAGCTGTTCAGCTACCTGAAGAAGTAGCTATTATGTACTGTAAAGGACATCAACAAGGTGACTCTGATCAGGAAATTGGAAATAATTTGGCTGATTTTGAAGCCAAACAAGCAGCTGAACAATCTCAAAACATGTCCTTAATCCCTGATGGCAAACTAACAATTGAAAAATCTAAACTTAGATACTCAGAAGAGGATAGAAAATTGATTGAGGATCTAGAGGGACAGGAAAATAAAGAGGGTTGGGCTCAAATACCTCATGGTCGAATTGTAATTCCCTATTACCAGCTCTGGAAGTTAGTTCAGGAAGAACATAATAAAACTCATTGGGGTAGCAATTCTTTGTATAAATATTTAGACAAACAAATTGTAGGAAGGAATCTATACACCACGGTTCAATTAGTGACAAAACAATGTCAGTTATGTCTTAAGAATAATCCTAAAACTGAAAACAGAAATCAAATAGGGACAATTGGGAGAGGAAGTTATCCAGGACAGCAGTGGCAAATAGACTTTTCTGAGTTACCAAGAAAAGGGGGCTATCGATATTTGTTGGTGTTAACAGATACTTTTTCAGGCTGGCCAGAAGCATTCCCTTGTAGGATAAATAATGCAAGACAGGTGATTAAAATATTATTAAATGAAATAATACCTCGTTTTGGAGTACCAGCGGCAATTTCTTCCGACCGGGGTTCACACTTTAGTGCCAAATTGTTACAAGAAATTAGCAAAAAATTAGAAATTGATTGGCAACTACATGTTCCATATAGGCCTCAGGCCAGTGGGCAAGTAGAAAAGATGAACCATCTGATTAAACAACAAATTAGTAAAATATGTCAGGAAACGAATTTATATTGGTACCAGGCATTACCACTGGCTCTATTAAGAATTCGAACTAAACCCCGGTCAAAAGAAGAGTTTAGCCCATTTGAGATTTTGTATGGAAGCCCGTATCAGTCCAGTTTAAAGGAGAGAGTCTTCAGGAAGTGGGAGAAGGCTATCTCCGACAGTTTCTGATCAATCTGGGAAAACAATTGGAGGAGATAAATAAGAGAATAATAGGGACAAGAGCCAGAGGTTTGGATTATCCAGTTCACCCTTTCAGATCTGGAGACTGGGTTTATGTTAAGAATTTTTCAGGAGATCCTCTACAGGAGAAGTGGAGCGGACCGTACCGGATATTATTGACCACCTTTACAGCAGTGAAGATAAAAGAACAACCTGCTTGGATACATTATTCAAGAATTAAGAAAGCACCAGAGCCAGAGAAGACATGGCGGATCGAACCTTCAGGACCCTTACGTATGAAATTGCATCGGTCATAATTTGGACTCATATGATAACTGGCGCACAAGCTTGGGACCAGAACTTATACCTGAAATTAGTGCAGAATGTTACTAATGTTTTTAATCGTAGTGACTGTTGGGTGTGTGCACAGTTGCCTAAATCAGGAGAAAGCCTGAATCTCCCATTAATTGGAGTTCCAATTCCTAACACTGTCTCATGGACAAATTTGTGGGTGAACACTAGTAATCTGTATTTAAAAGAAAGTTTAAAATTTGGAATAGTTAATCCTAATGTAGATAACAAATATTATACCTGTGCACAAAGATGTATTACACCAGAAACCAGGGTAAGAAATTTTGCTTGTTTAAATGCCACAGATGTAGGTCACCATTCAAATTGCAATCATACTATTACTATAGATGGTATCGTAGTTCAATGGTGGCCCATTACAAAAGGGAAAGGATGGTATTGGCTACGTGGAAAAAATGCTTATAAGACTCTACCCCCCAGCTAGAAGGGGGCATGCACCTTAGGTGCCGTAATACCCAATTTTACTATTATTGACAAGTACCCTTCTGGGACTTGGGTTAGAAGTTTTGCTAAACGGATTAAACGGGGGTTTAATCCTATTATTGAACAGCACACCGCATTTCATAGTTTTGTAAGAGGGCTAATTCCATCTTTGGGAGTAAGTGAATTAGAGAAGGCAATTGTAAACATCTCAGCAACTATAGAGGAAATGGGAAGCAAAAGCATTATATAATCCAGGCAGGACAACAAGAGATAACCAGCCTGTCAAAAGTAGTATTACAAAACCGAATGGCTTTAGACATGTTATTGGCATCACAACCTTAATCAAATTTGCGGCTCTGCGCTGGACTCTTTCAAGCAGTTCCCTGTCCTTCTTGAACTGAGGGGCCCAGAACTGGACGCAATATTCCAGATGCGGCCTCACCAAGGCAGAATAGAGGGGGAGGAGAACCTCTCTTGACCTACTAACCACACCCTTTCTAATGCACCCCAGGATGCCATTTGCCTTCTTGGCCACAAGGGCACATTGCTGGCTCATGGTCATCCTCCTATCCACCAGGACCCCCAGGTCCCTTTCCCCTTCGCTACTTTCCAGCAGGTCAGTCCCCAACCTGTACTGGTACATGGGGTTGTTCTTCCCCAGATGCAAGACTCTACACTTGCCCTTGTTGAATTTCATCAAATTTCTCCCCGCCCAACTCTCCAGCCTGTCCAGGTCTCGCTGAATGGCAACACAGCCTTCTGGTGTGTCAGCCATTCCTCCCAGTTTAGTGTCATCAGCGAACTTGCTGAGAGTACACTCGGTTCCCTCATCCAGGTCGTTGATGAAAATATTAAACAGCACTGGTCCCAGCACCGACCCCTGAGGGACTCCACTAGTCACAGACCTCCAGCTAGATTCTGCACCATTGACCACAACTCTCTGCCTTCTTCCTTCCAACCAGTTCTTGATCCACCTCACTACCTGATCGTCAAGCCCACACTTCCTTAGCTTATCTATGAGAATGCTGTGGGAGACAGTATCAAATGCCTTACTGAAATCAAGAAAAACCACATCTACTGCTCTACCATCATCCCTCCACCTAGTCACTTCCTCATAGAAGGCTATAAGGTTGGTCAAACATGACTTCCCCCTCATAAAACCATGTTGGCTGTTCTTAATAACCCCCTCATCCTCGATATGCCTAGAAATGGAGTCAAGAATAAGTTGTTCCATCACCTTTCCAGGGACGGACGTAAGGCTGACCGGTCTATAATTACCCAGGTCCTCCTTCTTGCCCTTCTTATAGACTGGTGTGACATTTGCTATCCTCCAATCCTCAGGCACCTCTCCCGTTTCCCACGACTTACCAAAGATGATGGAGAGTGGCCTAGCAATGACCTCCGCCAGCTCCCTCAGCACCCGTGGGTGCATTCCATCCGGACCCATCGATTTATAGATGTCCAGATTGCATAGCTGATCCCTAATCCAATCCTCATCTACCAAAGCAAACTCCTCCTTTGTCCTGACTCCTTCTGGGGCAATAGGAATCTGGGGGCCCCAGGGAGAGTCTGCAGGAGTAAGTACAGAAGCAAAGAAGGTATTCAGCACCTTTGCCTTCTTTATATCCTCTGTCTCCAGGGCACCCACCTCGTTCAGCAGTGGGCCTATATTGCCTCTTGTGTTAGTTTTATTTGCTATGTATTTGAAGAAGCATTTCTATTGTCCTTAACCCGACTAGCAAGTTTAAGTTCCAAGGAGGCCTTAGCTGTCCTAATTGCATCCCTACATCCTCTAACAACTGTCCTATATTCCTCCCAAGTGGACAGCCCCTCTTTCCATAATCCATAGATTCTCCTTTTCCACTTGAGTTTGCCCAGCAGCTCCTTGTTTAACCACACTGGTCTCCTAGCTCCCTTACTTGATTTCCTGACCATTGGGACGCTCAGATCCTGAGCTTGGAAGAAGCGGTCCTTGAATGCTGACCAACTATCTTGAGCCCCTTTACCACCTAGTACCCTTTCCCACGAGACTTCTCTTAGCAGTTGATTGAAAAGGCCAAAGATGGCCCTTCAGAAATCTAGAACTGTGGCCTTGCTAGGTATTCTATTCCTCCCACACAGGATCCTAAACTCCACCAAATGATTTGGAATACAATAGAATCATTGATCATGAAACTGATCTGGCTTATGTTCCCAGGGTAATCACCACCTTTATACTTTGAGAGGTATATAATAAAAGTGCTTAGCAATTACACATCTTTTTTCTCCTTCTCCGGTGGTCAACCTGTGAAGGAGACATTCTTTTACCCTCCCAGTCGTGTCCCCCCCCCCCAGACCATTTACAGCATCACTTGAGAGTTTTGAAGTTTTTTAATGGCCTTTTAATGCTGTTGAGAACTGTTTGCTGATTGTGATGGGGATCACCATGTTGGTACACATACAGAGTGTGTTTTGCCCAGACCATTTCGTCTGATTTCAAGAGTTAATCAGAGTCAGGTTTGGTTCTTGTCTGGGGTTAAACGACGATATAGGAGGACCAAGAGACTTTCCCCGAGGCTGGACAGTCATGAGTCGCAAGGGTGTGTAGGATAATATGGGCAATTATCTAGGTCAGTGGACCCCTCCAGGACTTTGGAATTTCACCACCGAACAACAAGTGATAATCGCGACCACAACAGTGCACCGGCGGCAATACAGCACCAACTGAGACTCCCTGATTCCCATCCATCAGCTGATCCGTAGCCTGGAGAGTCAGGGAGTGATCAGCAGGACCCGCTTGCCCTTTAATAGCCCCATATGGCCAGTGCGAAAGTCTAACAGAGAGTGGAGACTAACAGTAACTATCGTGGCCTGAATGAAGTCACACCACCATTGAGTGCTGCGGTACCAGACATGCTAGAATTTCAGTAGAAATTAGAATCAAAGGCAGCCAAGTGGTATGCCAAAACTGACATTGCCAATGCATTTTTCTCAGTTCCTCTGGCAGCGGAGGAACTGACTGCCCCAGGGCTGGAAACACAGCACTACCATTTGCCATGGACTGATCCAGGCTGCACTGGAACAGGGGCAAGCTCCAGAACACCTGCAATACATTGATGACATTATTGTGTGGGGTGATACAGTGGAAATAGTCTTTTGAGAAAGGGAGGAAAACAATCCAAATCCAGCTGAAAGCCGGTTTTGCCATAAAACAGAGTAAGGTCAAGGGACCTGCACAAGAGATTCAATTTTTGGGAATAAAATGGCAAGATGGACGTCACCAGATCCCCACAGATGTGATCAACAAGAGAAATGCTTCCACCAACTAATAAGAAAGAAACGCAAGCTTTCTTGGGTGCAGTGGCGCTCTGGAGAACGCACATCCCAAATTACAGTTCGATTGTAAGCCCTCTTTTATCACGTGACACAGAAGAATGATTTTAAATGGGGCCCTAAGCAACAACAAGACTTTGAACAAATTAAACAAGAGATAGTTCATGCAGTAGCCCTTGGGACAGTCCAGACCAGGCAAGATGTGAAAAATGTGCTTTACACTGCAGCCGGAGAGAATGGTCCTACCTGGAGCTTCTGGCAGAAAGATGCAGGGGATACTCGAGGTCGACCCCTCGGCTTTTGGAGTCGGGGATACAGAGGATCTGAGGCCAGCTATACCCCACCAACTGAGAAAGAGATACTGGCAGCCTATGAAGGGGTTTGAGCTGCTTCGGAAGTGATTGGCACTGAAGCACAGCTCCTCCTGGCACCCCAGTTGCCTCTGCTAGGCTGGATGTTAAAAGGGAGGGTTCCCTCTACGCATCATGCAACCGATGCTACATGGAGTAAGTGGGCTGCACTAATTACACAACGAGCTCGAACAGGAAATCCCAGTTGTCCAGGCATTCTACAAGTCCTCATGGACTGGCCAGAGGGCAAAGATTTTGGAATGTCACCAGAGGAGTAGGTGATGCGTGCTGAAGAGGCCCCACCATAGAATAAACTGTCAGAAAGTGAAAAGCAGTATGCCTTGTTTACTGATGGGTCCTGCCGTACTGTGGAAAAGCATCGGAGATGGAAGGCAACTCTATGGAGTCCCATATGACAAGTTGCAGAAACTGCTGAAGGAGAGGATGAATCGAGTCAGTTTGCAGAGGTGAAAGCCATCCAGCTGGCCTTGGACATTGCTGAACGAGAAAAGGGGCCAGTACTTTATCTCTATGCTGACTCATGGATGGTGGCAAACGCCCTGTGAGGGTGGTTGCAGCAATGGAAGCAGAGCAACTGGCAACGCAGAGGTAAACCCATCAGGGCTGCTGCACCGTGGAAAGATATTGCTTCCCGGGTGCAGAACCTGGTGACGAAGGTACGTCATGTAGATGCCCATGTACCCAAGACTCGGGCCACTGAGGAACACCAGAACAAACAACAAGTGGATAAAGCTGCTAAGATTGAAGTGGCTCAGATGGACTTAGATTGGCAACATAAAGGTGAATTATGTTTGGCCCGGTGGGCTCATGACACTTCAGGCCATCAGGGCAGAGATGCAATGTATAGATGGGCCCGCAATCAAGGGATGGACTTAACAATGGACAGTACTGTCCAGGTTATTCATGAGTGTGAAACACGTGCTGCAATTAAACAAGCCAAATGGTTAAAGCCTCTTTGGTATGGAGGAGGATGGCTGAAGTATAAATATGGGCAGGCCTGGCAGATTGACTATATCACACTGCCACCAACATGCCAAGGCAAGCGCCATGTGCTTGCCATGGTGAAAGCAACCAACGGATAGCTGGAAACATACGCTGGGCCCCACGCCGCTGCCCGGAACACTATACTGGGCCTCGAGAAACAGATTTTGTGGTGACACAGCACCCCAGAGAGAACTGAGTCAGACAATGGGACTCATTTCTGGAATAAGCTTATAGACATCTGGGCCAAAGAGCATGGCACTGAATGGGTATATCACATCCCGCACCATGCACCAGCCTCTGGGAAAACTGAACGGTACAATGGGCTGTTAAAAACTACACTGAGAGCAAAGGGTGGTGAGACAAAGGGGCACAAAATCACAAAATGGAATATAGAAACCTTTAGAATTAGTTTTAAGTAATGTTAAATTTGATGGCTTTGTAACAGTAGCAATGGAAAATTACTGAGGTGCATGATACATAGAAAAAAAAAGAGTACAGCTAGAGAACATAATGAGAATTCTCACAAGATAAATCATTATAGTTGGCCTAGTTTTAAGAAAAACAGTCTAGAAGAACAGGACACAGGGATAAGGAGTACCTGCAGGTGTCCAGGCTGGGCTACAGTTAAACTAACTGATAAGTAGGAGGATAGGAGGATTATTATGTCTCTGGTGCTAAGGAACCAATTAAACTGGTATGAGCATCTACTGCGCATGCTTCAAAGACTGCCAGAAGTGATGAAGATTGTTGGAAGAAGTAAACGACCCTCAGAGACCACCACCACAATTCTGTACGCATGCGGGGAACTCTCTGGAAAATGACGTAATCCATATGTAGCCTCATGAATATGTATGTATGCCCAGGGACTACATAAGGATGGCTTGTATAGCAATACGGGGACACACGCTAGGAGGAGTTATCCCCCATGTCTCCCGGCACCGCTATAAAGAATACCTGCTTGTCAGCTTGAAAACTTTGTTGGCAAGTTTGTTCCTGGAGTACTGAATCTATACACCACAGTTCAATTAGTGACAAACAATGTCAGCTATGTCTTAAGAATAATCCTAAGACTGAAAATAGAAATCAAACTGGGACAACTGGGAGAGGAAGTTATCTGGACAGCAGTGGCAAATAGATTTTTCTGAATTACCGAAAAAAAAAAAAAGGGGGTTATTGATATTTATTGGTGTTAACGAATACTTTTTCAGGCTGGCCAGAAGCATTCCCTTATAGAATAAATAATGCAAAACAAGTGATTAAAATATTATTTAATGATATAATAAGCTCGTTTTGGGGTACCAGAGGCAATTTCTTCTGACCGAGGCTCGCACTTTAGTGCCAAATTGTTACAAGAAATTAGCAAAAAATTAGAAATTGATTGTCAACTACATGTTCCATATAGGCCTCAGGCCAGTGGGCAAGTAGAAAAGATGAACCATCTAATTAAACAACAAATTAGTAAAATATGTCAGGAAACAAATTTATATTGGTGCCAGGCATTACCACTGGCTTTATTAAGAATTCGAACTAAAACCCGGTCAAAAGAAGAGGTTAGCCCATTTGAGATTTTGTATGGAAGACCATATCAGTCCCAGTTTAAAGGAGAGAGTCTTCAGGAGGTGGGAGAAGGCTATCTCTAACAGTTTCTGATCAATCTCAAAAAACAATTGGAGGAGATAAATAAGAGAATAATAGGGACAAGAGCAAGAGGTTTGGATTATCCAGTTCACACTTTCAGATCTGGAGACTGGGTTTATGTTAAGAATTTTTCAGGAGATCCTCTACAGGAGAAGTGGAGTGGACTATACCAGATATTATTGATCACCTTTACAGCAGTGAAAATAAAAGAACAACCTGCTTGGATACATTATTCAAGAATTAAGAAAGCACCAGAGCCAGAGAAGACATGGCGGATCAAACCTTCAGGACCCTTACGTATGAAATTGCGTCGGTCATAATTTGGACTCGTGATAACTGGCGCACAAGCTTGGGACCAGAACTTATATCTGAAATTAGTGCAGAATGTTACTAATGTTTTTAATCGTAGTGACTGTTGGGTGTGTGCACAGTTGCCTAAATCAGGAGAAAGCCTGGATCTCCCATTAATTGGAGTTCCAATTCCTAACACTGTTTCATGGACAAATTTGTGGGTGAACACTAGCAATCTGTATTCAAACGAAAGTTTTAAATTTGGAATAGTTAATCCTAATATAGGTAATAAATATTATACCTGTGCACAAAGATGTATTACATCAGAAACCAGGGTAAGAATTTTTGCTTGTTTAAATGCCACAGATGTAGGTCACCACTCAAATTGTAATCATACTATTAATATAGATGGTATTATAGTTCAATGGTGGCCCATTCCTAAAGGGAAAGGATGGTATTGGTTATGTGGAAAAAATGCTTATAAGACTCTACCCCCCAACTAGAAGGGGGCATGCACCTTAGGTGCTGTAATACCCAATTTTACATGTTATTGGCATCACAAGGAGGGGTTTGTTCCATAAAAAATGAAAACTGTTGTTCCTATATAGACCAAAGTGGCAGAATTGAAACAGATCTGGAGGAAATTTGGAAACAAACTAAGATATTTCATGAAATGGCCATGGATGACACCTCCTGGGCTTTTGAAGAAACATGGAAAAAGTTAACTTCACGGTTACCCAATCTCTCCTGGTTGAGGCAACTGGTTGCAGGAATATTGGTTCAACATATTTGTCGGTGACATGGACAGTGGGACTGAGTGTGCCCTCAGCAAGTTTGCCGATGACACTGAGCTGTGTGATTCAGTTGATATGCTGGAAGGAAGGAATGCCATCCAGAGGGACCTTGGCATGCTTGTGAGGTGGGCTGATGACAGTCTTATGAAGTTTAACCACGCCAAGTGCAAGGTCCTACACCTGGGGCAGAGCAATCCCAGGCACAGCTACAGGCTGGGCAGAGAAGAGATTCAGAGCAGCCCTGCGGAGAAGGAATGGGGGGTGTTGGTCGATGAGAAACTTGAGTCAGCTTCAGTTTGCGCTCGCAGCCCAGAAACCAACTGTATCCTGGGTTGCATCAAAAGGAGTGTGATCAGCAGGTTGAAGGAGGTTGTCCTGCCCCTCTACTCTGCTCTCATGAGACCTCACTTGGAGTACTGCGCACAGTTCTGGTGCCCTCGACATAAAAAGGACATGGAACTGTTGGAACAAGTCCAGAGGAGGGCCACGAGGATGATGACGGGGCTGGAGCACCTCCTGTGTGAAGACAGGCTGAGAAAGTTGGGGCTGTTCAGTCTGGAGAAGGCTGCATGGAGACCTCATAGCAGCCTTCCAGTATCTGAAGGGGGCGTACAGGGATGCTGGGGAGGGACTGTTCATTAGGGACTCTAGTGATAGGACAAGGGGTAATGGGTTCAAGCTTAAACAGGGGAAGTTTAGATTAGATATAAGGAAATTCTTTACTGTGAGGGTGGTGAAGCACTGGAATGGGTTGCCCAAGGAAGTTGTGAATGCTCCATCCCTGGCAGTGTTCAAGGCCAGGTTGGACAGAGCCTTGGGTGACATGGTTTAGTGTGAGGTGTCCCTGCCCATAGCAGGGGGGGTGGAACTTCCTTGATTTCAGTAGGGCATTTGATACTGTCTCCCACCGCATCCTCATAGATAAGCTAAGGAAGTGTGGGCTTGACGATCAGGTAGGGAGGTGGATCAAGAGCTGGTTGAAGGGAAGAAGGCAGAGAGTTGTAGTCAGTGGGGCAGAATCTAGCTGGAGGTCTGTGACTAGTGGAGTCCCTCAGGGGTCTGTGCTGGGACCAGTGCTGTTTAATATTTTCATCAACAACCTGGATGAGGGAACTGAGTGTACCCTCAGCAAGTTTGCTGATGACACTAAACTGGGAGGAGTGGCTGACACACCAGAAGGCTGTGATGCCATTCAACGAAACCTGGACATGCTGGAGAGTTGGGCAGGGAGAAATTTGATGAAATTCAACAAAGGGCAAGTGTAGAGTCTTGCATCTGGGGAAGAACAACCCCATGTACCAGCACAGGTTGGGGGTTGACCTGCTGGACAGTAGTGAAGGTTAAAGGGACCTGGGGGTCCTGGTGGATAGGAGGATGACCATGAGCCAGCAATGTGCCTTTGTGGCCAAGAAGGCCAATGGCATCCTAGGGTGTATTAGAAAGGGTGTGGTTAGTAGGTCAAGAGAGCTTCTCCTCCCCCTCTGTTCTGCCTTGGTGAGGCCCAATCTGGAATACTGCGTCCAGTTCTGGGTCCCTCAGTTCAAGAAGGACAGGGAATTGCTTGAAAGAGTCCAGCACAGAGCCACAAAGATGATTACGGGAGTGGAACATCTCCCTTATGAGGAGAGGCTGAGGGAGCTGGGTCTCTTTAGCTTGGAGGAGTCTGAGGGGTGACCTCATCAATGTTTACAAATACGTAAAGGGTGAGTGTCAGGATGATGGAGCTAGGTTGTTTTCAGTGATGTCCAGTGATAGGACAAGGGGCAATGGGTGTAAACTGGAGCATAGGAGGTTGCATGTGAACATTAGGAAAATCCTTTTTACTGTGAGAGTGACAGAGCACTGGAACAGGTTGCCCAGGGGGGTTGTGGAGTCTCCTACGTTGGAGACATTCAAGGCCCGCCTGGACAAGTTTCTGTGTGATGTACTCTAGGTTACCCTGCTCTTGCGGGGGGGTTGCACTAGATGATCTTTTGAGGTCCCTTCCAACCCTTCGGATTCTGTGATTCTGTGATCTTAAGGTCCTTTCCAACCCTAACTATTCTATGATTCTAAGACAGAAGTCTGAAAGCAGAATAAAATGTAGAGTTTTAACAGTTTTCCCTATGCTGGGGATGGCATTCAGCAACGTGTGAATGGCATAACCATCTCAGCTCTACTTCTTTCAAAGGAACTATGTGAAGTCTTTGCAAATGCTATACTTGAACAAAAGTCGAAGTATTTCTGTGAGGTCTCCTTGGAATCAGGCAGCTGGGAGCCCTCTTATAAGATAATGCATGAAAACCAGAGTACAGATTCATCTTGTGCTTTGTAAGGAAAGCACTTCCAAGAATGCCTTAGACTTTAAAGGAAAGCATTCATATTTTAATCAAGAAGCAGGCATGGAGTCAGGACTCCAGGAATTTTTTTCTCCCCCTGCCTGGACTCTCCCACAGCATGCTGGAATTCCTTCCAAGCAAATCAGAAACACACAAAACTTTTGGAAAATACATGTTTAACAAAATCACCTGCCAGAATAGGCATGAAAAAGAAAAATTATGTCACCTTTTTTTAAGCAACAGAATTGTCAAAGCACCATTGGAGCAAAAAACCACACAATATATGACTCTTCAGTGAAAAGGGAGGAAGGTCTCTCCAGCAAGGTTCCATGAGCTTCCTGAGCAGATGGCCAGGGCAGCTACACAGCTACAGGGACTGGAAGGCAACACCACCTCTCCAGTCTGAACCCTCCCCTCCTCAGCTGAGGAGATCCACACTAGGTGACCCCATCCACAGCCCATTGCTTCTTTGTCTGGTCACCAGGACACTCACAACGGTGCCCCAACCTAGCCTAGCTGTGCAGGACCCCTTCTGGCATGGAGAGACAGAAGCAGAGACAGACAGGTGCTGTGGGCCAGCAACTTCTCTTTGCAGCGCTTTGCACTCCCACTATTCAGATTCAAGCGAGGTGTCCATCAGACCAGGAACCCACAAGGAGGTACTCTATTGCTAGAATTGCTTTGTCCTGTTTTCTTCTGCCTGCAAGAGGAAAACTGGTATTCAGCTGTATTAAGCACAACTGCTGTACTGCAGTGCTTCCCACCTAAAGACAAAGATGGATAGAGTGGTGATTAGGGCAAACAGAAATGCAATTAAAGACAGGTTTTGATTTTTCTAAATAACTGCATTTGTCCCCAGCTGTGAAACAGCAGCTACTGGGACTACACATCCCTGAACACATCAACCAAACCACATGCAGGGGCTTCCTGGTTAGGCACTTTCCAGAGAGCCCAGCACCTTCCGCTCTTCTTCCATGCATTCGGATACTGCTAGAGGCCAAGAACCAGCTCAGGGCCACAGGCTTCCCGCACATGCCTGGTGCCTCAAGCATGGCAGTCACTCCCCAGCACCTGCCTTTTAACCTCAACCGATAAGACAGCTTATGAACACCTAATCCATAGTTATTTGCTGTCAGCAGCACTCAAAAGTCTTCCAAGAGCTGAGGCAGCACTGGAGCCCTTCTGTGTTCATCAATGGGAACAAAGCTTATTTGCGACAGCTCTGACAATATTTGGCACAAAGCTTTTCTACAGTAGGCAGCATTAGACATTGATTTTAGGATTTGGTACACACTATGGTCTTACCTCCAAAGAGAAAGTGTGTTACTTGCACACTGGGGACTCAGCTAACAGCTAATTCATGTCAAAGAAGGAAGGCATGACAGTCTAAGAGCCAAACAGTTTGGAAACACAAGGACAGGTCTCTCCCTGCAGGACTCTGCCCACCTCAGACCAGCTCCTACTTACATCAATTTCTCCATCATCCATTTCTCCATCATCATCTTTCTTCTTCTCCTTGAGGGGATCCTGGCCATCCTTTTCATCACCACTTTTGCTGCTGGATTTTTTCTCATCTTCATGGGCATCATCTCCTTTCTCCTCTTCCTTGTCATCCTCGCCAGCAGCTTTCTCACCATCCTCCTCTACAGCAGCAGCACTTGGTTCCTCAAGAACATCCTCATCATAGTCCAACTCATGCTCATCTAGGTCACGGGTGACAGAGGATGCTTCATCACCAAGGTCATTTGTCTGGTCTTCCTCCTCTCCTTTGCAAAGCAGAGGGCTCTTCAGTTCCCCACTCTGCTTGTTGTTAGATTCCTGAGACTTAGTTTCACTTAAGCGGTCCTCTTCATCTGAGTGGTTCTCCTCTTCACCATGACTCAGTCCCCTGGTTGCATCCTCCTCCTCTCCCATAATGCTGCCTTGCCCACCCTCTCCATCAAGTTCCCGATCTGAATAACTCTCCTTCAGGACTTCATCATTGGAATGCTGCTGCTCCTCTTCATCAGGAGAGCAGGGGTTTCGCTCAGGGCTGTCAGAAACATCCATCAGTACCTGATAGTCTGCAGAGGGTATAAAACAACGCTTGTTATGGGGAGCAAGATGGAAAAATCAAGGATCACCTTGCAGAATTTGTACTCTTGTATTCCACTTCCTAAAGAAGAAAATGTTGCTTGAATTCATGAACATGGTTTATCATAGTACCTTCAAGAAGGAAATACAGAGTTTAAGCTGCATAAGGAACTGATTCTGATATAGTCGCAGACTAGACAAGAGTGTGCTACCCTTCACATACAGCAATGGAGCCTGAGGTTGGAATTTCATCTACAAGCTCTAACACTCTCACCAAATCTCCATGTGAAACACCAGGGTGTATTTTCTAACTATAAGCACATGGCCTGGCAGACTGCACAGACTCCTGAAGAAGCACAGGAGCATAACTTACAGTAATGCTAGAAAAACAGCCTGTATCTTTACAGGACCTTTTACACTGCATGCAGAATAGATATGAAAGCAAAGACAGCATACATTCACAAAAACACTAGGATTTTAAATCAGGTTTAATTCAGGCAGTGCATGCATTGCCGTCTAATCTCCACCTGCTTTACAGACTAAAGATTCAAAATTCCTTCAAAGAAGATCAACTTCATAACTGCCTGCACCATGTAATTTTGCTAGAAGCTCAGTATGAACATGTGCTCAATACAAGTAAGTTAAAAATTAGATGTTTGCTTAGAACAAGCACAATAAATGCAACAGGAAGGGACAAGATGTAAAGCTGGAAAAAAAAACCCTAAGCCATATAGCTGCTTAATTTACTCCAGAAAACAAAAAATCCCATGAATTACAGAACTGCCTGACCCAAGGAACTGGTTGAGCTGTTACTAGGAATATTACTAGTTTACATATAGACAAAAGCTCTTGGTGATTAAGAACTCTTACCCTTTGGCTGCGCTCTCTTGCTGCAGCATGTCCTTAGCCATATAAATGACAGCAGCAACTCCTGCCTTGTGCCCCTCAGCAATAACCACAGTGCTTGGCTACCTCAGAAGAGCCCAAGCAGACAAAGGTGCCCCAGCAAGTTTTCCAGCACCAAGGCAGCCAATTCTCAGAGACATAAAAGCACCCACTTGCAGCTCTCTGCTTGTACCAATAGAACTGCTCAACAGAGGCATTGGCTCCTCTCAAGGTGGCACCTCTCCAGGGGACTAAATTCACCATTTCACCATATGCTACCTCCTCCTCCAAACCCAAAGGTCTGCACAGGAACAAGCTTGGGCAGCCATCAGACAGAAATGAAAAGCTAAAGACAAACCAAGGCTTACAGAAGCATATTTAGGAAACAAACAAACAAACAAACAAACCCCACCCAAAACCCACAAGGTTACAAATCAATAGGACTTCATCTTAACATGTTTCACGTTTTACTTCAGCTGCTCCTAGCAAGCACATTTACTGCTGGTGCAACAGAAAACATAGCGTAAATTACCAGATTTTTACCTGTTATTGTCAAGACCTTGGAGCAGAAAGGCTACAAGATTCTGGTAGCTCCTTTAAGCACACCCAACAATCTTTTATGAAAAGGAAGTTATTAATACCAGGCAGCTCTGTGCTACTTAACCTTTTCCTGACCCACCCTGTCGCTTCTGACATGTTCCTCTGACTGGTTCTGCATAGTAAAAGTTATTATTTACCATCAAAGAGCAAGAACAGACAGACAGAAGGCATACCTAGCCACAGCATCCAGACTGCCATATGCTGTGACCACCACCAAAGCAAATACAAGCCTTCACAGCATATGAAGCCCAAAACATTTTGGTAGCAACAGAACTGGGGATCTCTGTGTTGAAATACATCAGGAGGGCAAGCTCAGGGAACACAAAGCATCTCTTCTGTATCAAGAGCCCATGCCTGGAAATCAGGAAGGCACAACAACTTTGTTACCCATGCTACTCAGCTGCTTCTTTATGAACTTGCCAGGAGCAGGGTCGTTGTACTTATGTCCCGTACACTGCCAGATGTACTGTCATCACTGAGTTAACATTTCCTGCCTTCACCCTCACAAAGACATGATGAGCTGGTATTTGCAGCAAACTCTCAAGATGAAAGTCACGCTAAAGAAAATGCTGCTTGTTATACAATGGGAGGTGTGCAGAGAAGAAGCTAAAAAATAAATAAATAAAAAACAAACAAAAAACTCAACAACAACAAAAAACACAATGAAAAACACTCTCAGAAGCAGTAAGAAGTAGTAAGAAGTCTGTATGTCAGTACTTAACCATGCTCTGCTTTATGTCTTCAAAGCCCCCAACAGATATTAGATAATTAATAAAGAATGATCTAAACATTTGAGCAGAAGAGTAATATTTTGAGTTTCCTACTAGCTACTCCACTTTCTCTGCACTTCTGAAGAAGTGGGCTCTTAGTTATAACCAAAGTTTTGATTTTACTGATGAGACAAAGGGGCACAAAATCACAAAATGGGATATAGAAACCTTTATAAATAGTTTAAAGTAACGTTAAGTTTGATGGCTTTGTAACAGTAGCAATGGAAAATTACTGAGGTGCATGATACATAGAGAAAAAAATAGAGTACAGCTAGAGAACATACTGAGAATTCTCACAAGATAAATCGTTATAGCTGGCATAGTTTTAAGAAAAAAACAGTCTAGAAGAACAGGACACAGGGATAAGGGTATCTGGGAACTGCAGGTGTCCAGGATGGGCTACAGTTAAACTGACTGATAAGTAGGAGGATAGGAGGATTATTATGTCTCTGGTGCTAACGAACAATTTAAACTGGTATGAGCATCTACTGCGCGTGCTTCAAAGGCTGCCAGAAGTGATGAAGATTGTTGGAAGAAGTAAACGACCCTCAGAGACCACCACCACAATTCTGTACGCATGCGGGGAACTCTCTGGAAAATGACGTAATCCATACGTAGACTCATGAATATGTATGTATGCCCAGGGACTACATAAGGATGACTTGTATAGCAGTATGGGGACACACGTTAGGAGGAGTGATCCCCCATGTCTCCCGGCGCTGTCCAGTATGGTTCCCACAGTGGGACGCAGACAGGCTGGTCGGACACAAGGGTCTCATCCTTCCTGGGACACTGACAGGCTGGTCAACTATAAAGGGTTCAAGGAAACCCCCCTATTAATGTTACAATATGGTCTGAGCAGTAATGATTTTGGTCTTGTGATTCTGGTACTGGTGACAGGATGTTATAACTGTGTTATTAACTGTTGTTTGTTTGGTTGAATTTAAGTCTCTGTCTTTGTCTCAAGTGTTGTAACTGTGTGGAGTATGTCTGGGGATCCCATCTGTGTGTGTGTGTGAATGTGAGATTGATAATGGAAAATCAGCAGAGTGAAGAGATCTTGAAAAAGAATCCTTTTGGGTGCATTTTGGCACACAGGAAGAAACTTGGAGGGTCTCCTGGGGGCTTGGTAAATAAGAAAATATTGGTAAAATATTGTAACCAATGGTGGCCTTTGTATACTTTGGAAGATCAGGAAAATGGCCTAAAAATGGAACTCTGAACTATAATACAGTGTTACAATTAATGTTGTTTTAAGGGGGCAATGAAAATGGGATGAAGTAATGTATGCAGATATGTTTTTCACTTCAAGAAACCACACAGAGTGACAGACTGAATGCAGAATTAATATAGCTCCGCCAGATTCCTTAATTTTGGCTTTGGAAAAGGACAGGGAAAAACGAAAAGTTAAGCTGGAGATGCTCAGCCTGTGATACTGGGGAAAGATGTTTAAAGTTAAAAACAGTAATCAGGAAGACAGGGTGGAAAATCAAGTACCACAGGTACCTCCGAGAGGAGCACCCTCTGCATCTGTCCTATCTGATATTGATAAGGAGGAAGAGATTTCTGTCACTGGCAACAAGCGGCACATCCACATTCAGAGTTAAGAAGGGGTTAAACCAGAAGTGCTGTTGCAGAGGCAGGCATCTGCAGGCCCTGCAGAGCAGGGGGAGCTGCTGTGAGAAAAAGAAAAAAAAAAAAAGGAAAACCAAGGGGGAAAGGAGGGGAGCTCGAGCAGCTCCAGTGTTTGAGCGTGGGAGGAGGGATGTCTGCAGGAGGTGGGGGAGTGGGCTCTTCTCTTCTGTGGGACCGGACCGGTGTGCGTGCTAGGGGGGGTTTTGGACGCTGGAAGTGAGACTGCCTGGGGAGGGCAGTGCCATGGAGTGGCTCCGGTGACTGAACTGGAACTAAACTGATGGGGACCTGGGGAATCTACCCTAGCAGATCCACTGGTTACATTAAGACTATGAACTAGGGGAAATAAAGTGGAATTTTAGTGGATACAGGAGTAACTTATTTGGTGTTAAATAAGAGAGAAAAGAATTCGTTACAGATGTGGGAGCTACTGGCCACCAAGGAAAAGAGGAAAAAAAAAAAAAGGCATTCTTTTTGGAACCTTTAAAGTACAAATTGGGAAAACAAATCGGAATGCATAAATTTTTATGCATGCCAAATTCTCTAAAATCTTTGTTAGGGCGAGAAGCAACATTTAAAGAAGGCAAAATGGAATTCAGAGTTACAATCAATTAATTGCAGTTTTGCGTTTAATTCAACAGAAAAGCAAAAAGGAGGACCTCCCTGAAATAGAAGAAATCCTTAATCAGGTATATGTGGGAGTATGGGCATCTGAAGTTCCAGGTAACCTGAAAAATGTTTTGCCTGTTAAAGTGGAAATGAAAAAAAATTGATAAATTTTAAAATATAGATTATTAATTGAATGTGAATCGCAATATAATACTCCTATCTGGACAGTAAAGAAATATGATGAGAAAAGTTGCAGACTGGTTCACGATCTCAGGGCAATCAACAAAATTGCAGAGGATATTCATCCAGTAGTAGTTAATTCGTATGACTGATTGACTAAATCGAATAATAATCAGAAATGGTTTGCCATCCTGGATTTAAAGGACACTTTCTTTTGCTTACCATTGGTCAAGGAAAGCCACAATTATTGGCTTTCAAATGGGAAAATCCTGACAGAGGAAGGGAAACTCAATTAACTTGGACAGTATTACCTAAATGGTTAAAAAAAAAAGAAAAAAAACCCCAGTCCGGCAATTTTTGGAAATCAGCTAGCATGAGAACTAGAATCATGGAAGCCACCTGCTCAGATGGGGACTCTGTTACAAAATGTGGATGACCTGTTAATTGCTACAGAAACAAAGAAAGAATGTATCAAGTGGACAGTGGAATTGTTAAATTTTCTGGGACTGAATGGTTATCGGGTATCCAGACAAAAGGCCCAACTAACCCAAACCCAAGTTTCCTACCTAGGATATGAAATAACAGGAGAACAGAGAGAACTTGGAACTGCTAGAAAAGAAGCCATTTGCAAGACTCCATGACCGTCGACTGTCAAGGAGCTCCGGACATCCCTGGGAATGACTGGATGATGCAGACTTTGGATCCATGATTATGGTGTTCTGGTAAGACCACTATATGAACTGTTGAAGGGAAACTCTCCCTCTTTAGAATGGACTGATACAGCAGAGGGGGTTTTTAGAAATTTAAAAACAGAGCTAATGAGAACTGCAGCTCTGTGACTTCTGGATGTGACTAAATCCTTTTGGCTATATTCCTGTGAAGAACAGGGAATAGCTTTGGGGGTCCTTGCTCAGAAACTAGGACCCTACAGAAGGGCAGTGGTGTATTTTTAAAAACAGCTGGATGAAGCAAGCAAAGGATGGCCCAGATGCCTAAAACCTATGGCAGCAGTTATCACAAATATTGAAGAGGCTTGCAAATTTACTTTGGGACAAAAGATTACTGCACTAGTGTCCCATGTGGTATCAGCAGTCCTGGAGCAGAAAGGAGCCCACTGGTTATCTCCTTCATGTTTTTTTTAAATACCAGGCCACCACTGTAGAACAGGATGATATAGAAATTGTGGTCACTAATGTTGTGAATCCAGCATCCTTTTGCAGGAACAATCGACAGAACCACTAACACACAACTGCTTGACCACCATAGAGACTGTATATTCGAGCTGACCAGACTTGAAAGAAAAACCTCTGGAAGATGCTGATTCTTGGTTTACTGATGGTAGTAGCTTCATGAAAAATGGTAAATGAAAGGCAGGATATGCCATTACCACCACTTCACAGGAAAAAAAAAAAAAAAAAAAAATCTAAACCTTCACCTGGTAACACCTCTGCCCAGAAGTCAAAAATAATAGCATTAATAAGAGCCCTGGAACTGGCTAAAGATAAAAGGATAAATATTAGGACTGATTCTAAATATGCATTTGGTGTGGTCCATGTCCATGGTGCTATCTGGAAAGAATGTGGACCTTTGAACACACAAGGGAAACAGATTAACCATGCTACAGAAATTCTACAATTACTGGAAGCTGTTCAGCTACCTGAAGAAGTAGCTATTATGTACTGTAAAGGACATCAACAAGGTGACTCTGATCAATAAATTGGAAATAATTTGGCCAATTTTGAAGCCAAACGAGCAGCTGAACAATTTCAAATCATGTCCTTAATCCCTGATGGCAAACTAACAATTGAAAAATCTAAACCTAGATATTCAAAAGAGGATAGAAAATTGATTGAGGATCTAAAGGGACAGGAAAATAGAGGGTTGGGCTCAAATACCTGGTGGGCGAATTGTAATCCCCTATAACCAGCTCTGGATGTTAGTTCAGGAAGAACATAATAAAACTCATTTGGGTAGCAACTCTTTGCATAAATATTTAGACAAACAAATCTGTACACCACAGTTCAATTAGTGACAAAACAATGTCAGCTATGTCTTAAGAATAATCCTAAGACTGAAAATAGAAATCAAACTGGGACAATTGGGAGAGGAAGTTATCTGGACAGCAGTGGGAAATAGATTTTTCTGAATTACCAAAAAAAAAAGGGGGGGGGGTGTTATCAATATTTATGGGTATTAATGGATACTTTTTCAGGCTGGCCAGAAGCATTCCCTTATAGAATAAATAATGCAAAACAAGTGATTAAAATATTATTTAACGAGATAATAAGCTCGTTTTGGGGTACCAGAGGCAATTTCTTCTGACCGAGGCTCGCACTTTAGTGCAAAATTGTTACAAGAAATTAGCAAAAAATTAGAAACTGATTGGCAACTACATGTTCCATATAGGCCTCAGGCCAGTGGGCAAGTAGAAAAGATGAACCATCTGATTAAACAACAAATTAGTAAAATATGTCAGGAAACGAATTTATATTGGTACCAGGCATTACCACTGGCTCTATTAAGAATTCGAACTAAACCCCGGTCAAAAGAAGAGGTTAGCCCATTTGAGATTTTGTATGGAAGAC
Organism: Neopsephotus bourkii; assembly: GCF_033783945.1. Classification (NCBI taxonomy): domain Eukaryota; kingdom Metazoa; phylum Chordata; class Aves; order Psittaciformes; family Psittacidae; genus Neopsephotus; species Neopsephotus bourkii. The sequence goes on along the minus strand of NW_026901443.1, from coordinate 3,002 downwards.
CGTATCAGTCCCAGTTTAAAGGAGAAAGTCTTCAGGAAGTGGGAGAAGGCTATCTCCAACAGTTTCTGATCAATCTGGGAAAACAATTGGAGGAGATAATAGGGAAAAGAGCAAGAGGTTTGGATTATCCAATTCACCCTTTCAGATCTGGAGACTGGGTTTATGTTAAGAATTTTTCAGGAGATCCTCTACAGGAGAAGTGAAGCGGACTATACCAGGTATTACTGACCACCTTTACAGCAGTGAAGATAAAGGAACAACCTGCTTGGATACATTATTCCAGAATAAAGAAAGCACCAGAGCCAGAGAAGACATGGTGGATCGAACCTTCAGGACCCTTGCGTATGAAATTGCGTCGCTCATAATTTGGACTCATGATAACTGGCGCACAAGCTTGGGACCAGAACTTATATCTGAAATTAGTGCAGAATGTTACTAATGTTTTAATCATAGTGACTGTTGGGTGTGTGCACAGTTGCCTAAATCAGGAGAAAGCCTGGATCTCCCATTAATTGGAGCTCCATTTCCTAACACTGTCTCATGGACAAATTTGTGGGTGAACACTAGCAATCTGCATTCGAAGGAAAGGTTAACATTTGGAATAGTTAATCCTAACCCAGGTAATAAATACTACACCTGTGCACAAAGATGTATTACACCAGGAACCAGGGTAGGAGATCATGCTTGTTTAAATGCCACAGATGTAGGTCACCATTCAAATTGCAATCATACAATTAATATAGATGGTATCATAGTTCAGTGATGGCCCGTTCCTAAAGGGAAAGGATGGTATTGGTTATGTGGAAAAAATGCTTATAAGATTCTACCCCCAACTGGAAGGGGGCATGCACCTTAGGTGCTGTAATACCCAATTTTACTATTATCAACAGGTACCCTTCCAGGACCTGGATTAGAAGTTTTGCTAAACGAATTAAGTAAGAGTTTAACCCTATTATTGAATGGCACAACTCATTTCATAGTTTTGTAAAAGGGCTAATTCCATCTTTGGCAGTAAGTGAATTAGAGAAGGCAACTGTAAATATCTCGGCAACCATAGAGGAAATGGAAACTAAAAACATAGATATAATCCAGGCAGAACAAGAGATAACTAGCCTAACCTTAGATACTAAGGTGGTATTACAAAACCGAATGGCTCTAGACATGTTACTGGCATCACAAAGAGGGGTTTCTTCCATAATCAATGAAAGTTGTTGTTCCTGTACAGACTAAAGTGGCAGAATTGAAACAGATCTGGAGGAAATTTGGAAACAAACTAAGATATTTCATGAAATGGCCATGGATGACACCTCCTGGGGTTTTGAAGAAACATGGAAAAAGTTAACTTCATGGTTACCCAATCTCTCCTGGTTGAGGCAACTGGTTGCAGGAATATTGGTGTTAATTATTTTAATATTGATTACTTGTAGTATGATACAATGTTCCCTCTGGTGTTGTAAATGGTCTATGATAAATTACAAAGATTGGAAAAGGAATGAAATTAAGCAACAAGTAGAAATGGGAAATTATTTCAAAAATACTTTTGATAGTAATGGTAATATATAACATGCTGCAAAAGAATTTGCAAAAGGACAGAAAAAGGGGGAATTTGAGACAAAGGGGCACAAAATCACAAAATGGAATATAGAAACCTTTATAATTAGTTTTAAGTAATGCTAAATTTGATGGCTTTGTAACAGTAGAAATGGAAAATTACTGAGGTTCACGATACACAGAAAAAAAATAGAGTACAACTAGAGAACATACTGAGAATTCTCACAAGATAAATCGTTATAGTTGGCCTAGCTTTAAGAAAAACAGTCTAGAAGAACAGGACACAGGGATAAGGAGTAACTGCAGGTGTCCAGGATGGGCTACAGTTAAACTAACTGATAAGTAGGAGGATAGGAGGATTATTATGTCTCTGGTGCTAAGGAACCAATTAAACTGGTATGAACATCTACTGCGCGTGCTTCAAAGGCTGCCAGAAGTGATGAAGATTGTTGGAAGAAGTAAACGACCCTCAGAGACCACCACCACAATTCTGTACGCATGCGGGGAACTCTCTGGAAAATGATGTAATCCATACGTAGCCTCATGAATATGTATGTATGCCCAGGGACTACATAAGGATGACTTGTATAGCAGTATGGGGACACACGTTAGGAGTGATCCCCCATGTCTCCCGGCGCTGTCCAGTATGGTTCCCACAGTGGGACGCAGACAGGCTGGTCGGACACAAGGGTCTCATCCTTCCTGGGACACTGACAGGCTGGTCAACTATAAAGGGTTCAAGGAAACCCCCCTATTAATGTTACAATATGGTCTGAGCTATAAGGGTTAGGAAGTATTGCTTTTGATTCTACTGGTATTCGCCTTATTTTGTGGCTTGTTACAGTAATGATTTTGGTCTTGTGATTCTGGTACTGGTGACAGGATGTTATAACTGTGTTATTAACTGTTGTTTGGTTGGTTGAATTTAAGTCTCTATCTTTGTCTCAAGTGTTGTAACTGTGTGGAGTATGTCTGGGGATCCCATCTGTGTGTGTGTGTGAATGTGAGATTGATAATGGAAAATCAGCAGAGTGAAGAGATCTTGAAAAAGAATCCTTTTGGGTGCATTTTGGCACACAGGAAGAAACTTGGAGGGTCTCCTGGGGGCTTGGTAAATAAGAAAATATTGGTAAAATATTGTAACCAATGGTGGCCTTTGTATACTTTGGAAGATCAGGAAAATGGCCTAAAAATGGAACTCTGAACTATAATACAGTGTTACAATTAATGTTGTTTTAAGGGGGCAATGAAAATGGGATGAAGTAATGTATGCAGATATGTTTTTCACTTCAAGAAACCACACAGAGTGACAGACTGAATGCAGAATTAATATAGCTCCGCCAGATTCCTTAATTTTGGCTTTGGAAAAGGACAGGGAAAAACGAAAAGTTAAGCTGGAGATGCTCAGCCTGTGATACTGGGGAAAGATGTTTAAAGTTAAAAACAGTAAT